>NW_027665951.1:0-73559 GCF_963924005.1 Protomyctophum bolini
CTGTGAAAACGGCACTTTGGGACTGTGAAAGTGACATTTTGGCCCTGTTGTCCCAAACTGCCCCAGCACTTCCCACATTGCTCAAAGTGGCTAGCTTTCATCCCAACACAGTTTATAGGGCCATACGGTACATAGTTTTCAAGTTACAGACTAAGCTAAGCAAAATGAATCTGTTTTTTTTTACTGTGAAAATGGCACTTTGGGACTGTGAAAGTGACATTTTGGCCCTGTTGTCCCAAACTGCCCCAGCACTTCCCACATTGCTCAAAGTGGCTAGCTTTCATCCCAACACAGTTTATAGGGCCATACGGTACATAGTTTTCAAGTTACAGACTAAGCTAAGCAAAAGTGAACCAGGCCTTTTTACTGTGAAAATGGCACTTTGGGACTGTGAAAGTGACATTTTGGCCCTGTTGTCCCAAACTGCCCCAGCACTTCCCACATTGCTCAAAGTGGCTAGCTTTCATCCCAACACAGTTTATAGGGCCATACGGTACATAGTTTTCAAGTTACAGACTAAGCTAAGCAAAATGAATCTGTTTTTTTTTTACTGTGAAAATGGCACTTTGGGACTGTGAAAGTGACATTTTGGCCCTGTTGTCCCAAACTGCCCCAGCACTTCCCACATTGCTCAAAGTGGCTAGCTTTCATCCCAACACAGTTTATAGGGCCATACGGTACATAGTTTTCAAGTTACAGACTAAGCTAAGCAAAAGTGAACCAGGCCTTTTTACTGTGAAAATGGCACTTTGGGACTGTGAAAGTGACATTTTGGCCCTGTTGTCCCAAACTGCCCCAGCACTTCCCACATTGCTCAAAGTGGCTAGCTTTCATCCCAACACAGTTTATAGGGCCATACGGTACATAGTTTTCAAGTTACAGACTAAGCTAAGCAAAAGTGAACCAGGCCTTTTTACTGTGAAAATGGCACTTTGGGACTGTGAAAGTGACATTTTGGCCCTGTTGTCCCAAACTGCCCCAGCACTTCCCACATTGCTCAAAGTGGCTAGCTTTCATCCCAACACAGTTTATAGGGCCATACGGTACATAGTTTTCAAGTTACAGACTAAGCTAAGCAAAAGTGAATCTTTCTTTTTTACTGTGAAAACGGCACTTTGGGACTGTGAAAGTGACATTTTGGCCCTGTTGTCCCAAACTGCCCCAGCACTTCCCACATTGCTCAAAGTGGCTAGCTTTCATCCCAACACAGTTTATAGGGCCATACGGTACATAGTTTTCAAGTTACAGACTAAGCTAAGCAAAAGTGAACCAGGCCTTTTTACTGTGAAAATGGCACTTTGGGACTGTGAAAGTGACATTTTGGCCCTGTTGTCCCAAACTGCCCCAGCACTTCCCACATTGCTCAAAGTGGCTAGCTTTCATCCCAACACAGTTTATAGGGCCATACGGTACATAGTTTTCAAGTTACAGACTAAGCTAAGCAAAAGTGAACCAGGCCTTTTTACTGTGAAAATGGCACTTTGGGACTGTGAAAGTGACATTTTGGCCCTGTTGTCCCAAACTGCCCCAGCACTTCCCACATTGCTCAAAGTGGCTAGCTTTCATCCCAACACAGTTTATAGGGCCATACGGTACATAGTTTTCAAGTTACAGACTAAGCTAAGCAAAAGTGAACCAGGCCTTTTTACTGTGAAAATGGCACTTTGGGACTGTGAAAGTGACATTTTGGCCCTGTTCGTTCCCTGTTGTCCCAAACTGCCCCAGCTCTTGCCACAATGCTCAAAGTGGCTAGCTTTCATCCCAACACAGTTTATAGGGCCATACGGTACATAGTTTTCAAGTTACAGACTAAGCTAAGCAAAAGTGAACCAGGCCTTTTTACTGTGAAAATGGCACTTTGGGACTGTGAAAGTGACATTTTGGCCCTGTTGTCCCAAACTGCCCCAGCACTTCCCACACTGCTCAAAGTGGCTAGCTTTCATCCCAACACAGTTTATAGGGCCATACGGTACATAGTTTTCAAGTTACAGACTAAGCTAAGCAAAAGTGAACCAGGCCTTTTTACTGTGAAAATGGCACTTTGGGACTGTGAAAGTGACATTTTGGCCCTGTTGTCCCAAACTGCCCCAGCACTTCCCACATTGCTCAAAGTGGCTAGCTTTCATCCCAACACAGTTTATAGGGCCATACGGTACATAGTTTTCAAGTTACAGACTAAGCTAAGCAAAAGTGAACCAGGCCTTTTTACTGTGAAAATGGCACTTTGGGACTGTGAAAGTGACATTTTGGCCCTGTTGTCCCAAACTGCCCCAGCACTTCCCACATTGCTCAAAGTGGCTAGCTTTCATCCCAACACAGTTTATAGGGCCATACGGTACATAGTTTTCAAGTTACAGACTAAGCTAAGCAAAATGAATCTTTTCTTTTTTACTGTGAAAACGGCACTTTGGGACTGTGAAAGTGACATTTTGGCCCTGTTGTCCCAAACTGCCCCAGCACTTCCCACATTGCTCAAAGTGGCTAGCTTTCATCCCAACACAGTTTATAGGGCCATACGGTACATAGTTTTCAAGTTACAGACTAAGCTAAGCAAAAGTGAACCAGGCCTTTTTACTGTGAAAATGGCACTTTGGGACTGTGAAAGTGACATTTTGGCCCTGTTGTCCCAAACTGCCCCAGCACTTCCCACATTGCTCAAAGTGGCTAGCTTTCATCCCAACACAGTTTATAGGGCCATACGGTACATAGTTTTCAAGTTACAGACTAAGCTAAGCAAAAGTGAACCAGGCCTTTTTACTGTGAAAATGGCACTTTGGGACTGTGAAAGTGACATTTTGGCCCTGTTGTCCCAAACTGCCCCAGCACTTCCCACATTGCTCAAAGTGGCTAGCTTTCATCCCAACACAGTTTATAGGGCCATACGGTACATAGTTTTCAAGTTACAGACTAAGCTAAGCAAAAGTGAACCAGGCCTTTTTACTGTGAAAATGGCACTTTGGGACTGTGAAAGTGACATTTTGGCCCTGTTGTCCCAAACTGCCCCAGCACTTCCCACATTGCTCAAAGTGGCTAGCTTTCATCCCAACACAGTTTATAGGGCCATACGGTACATAGTTTTCAAGTTACAGACTAAGCTAAGCAAAAGTGAACCAGGCCTTTTTACTGTGAAAATGGCACTTTGGGACTGTGAAAGTGACATTTTGGCCCTGTTGTCCCAAACTGCCCCAGCACTTCCCACATTGCTCAAAGTGGCTAGCTTTCATCCCAACACAGTTTATAGGGCCATACGGTACATAGTTTTCAAGTTACAGACTAAGCTAAGCAAAATGAATCTTTTTTTTTTTACTGTGAAAACGGCACTTTGGGACTGTGAAAGTGACATTTTGGCCCTGTTGTCCCAAACTGCCCCAGCACTTCCCACATTGCTCAAAGTGGCTAGCTTTCATCCCAACACAGTTTATAGGGCCATACGGTACATAGTTTTCAAGTTACAGACTAAGCTAAGCAAAAGTGAACCAGGCCTTTTTACTGTGAAAATGGCACTTTGGGACTGTGAAAGTGACATTTTGGCCCTGTTGTCCCAAACTGCCCCAGCACTTCCCACATTGCTCAAAGTGGCTAGCTTTCATCCCAACACAGTTTATAGGGCCATACGGTACATAGTTTTCAAGTTACAGACTAAGCTAAGCAAAAGTGAACCAGGCCTTTTTACTGTGAAAATGGCACTTTGGGACTGTGAAAGTGACATTTTGGCCCTGTTGTCCCAAACTGCCCCAGCACTTCCCACATTGCTCAAAGTGGCTAGCTTTCATCCCAACACAGTTTATAGGGCCATACGGTACATAGTTTTCAAGTTACAGACTAAGCTAAGCAAAAGTGAACCAGGCCTTTTTACTGTGAAAATGGCACTTTGGGACTGTGAAAGTGACATTTTGGCCCTGTTCGTTCCCTGTTGTCCCAAACTGCCCCAGCTCTTGCCACAATGCTCAAAGTGGCTAGCTTTCATCCCAACACAGTTTATAGGGCCATACGGTACATAGTTTTCAAGTTACAGACTAAGCTAAGCAAAAGTGAACCAGGCCTTTTTACTGTGAAAATGGCACTTTGGGACTGTGAAAGTGACATTTTGGCCCTGTTGTCCCAAACTGCCCCAGCACTTCCCACACTGCTCAAAGTGGCTAGCTTTCATCCCAACACAGTTTATAGGGCCATACGGTACATAGTTTTCAAGTTACAGACTAAGCTAAGCAAAAGTGAACCAGTTTGGGACTGTGAAAGTGACATTTTGGCCCTGTTCGTTCCCTGTTGTCCCAAACTGCCCCAGCTCTTGCCACAATGCTCAAAGTGGCTAGCTTTCATCCCAACACAGTTTATAGGGCCATACGGTACATAGTTTTCAAGTTACAGACTAAGCTAAGCAAAAGTGAACCAGGCCTTTTTACTGTGAAAATGGCACTTTGGGACGGTGAAAGTGACATTTTGGCCCTGTTGTCCCAAACTGCCCCAGCACTTCCCACACTGCTCAAAGTGGCTAGCTTTCATCCCAACACAGTTTATAGGGCCATACGGTACATAGTTTTCAAGTTACAGACTAAGCTAAGCAAAAGTGAACCAGGCCTTTTTACTGTGAAAAGAAAATGGCACTTTGGGACTGTGAAAGTGACATTTTGGCCCTGTTGTCCCAAACTGCCCCAGCACTTCCCACATTGCTCAAAGTGGCTAGCTTTCATCCCAACACAGTTTATAGGGCCATACGGTACATAGTTTTCAAGTTACAGACTAAGCTAAGCAAAAGTGAACCAGGCCTTTTTACTGTGAAAATGGCACTTTGGGACTGTGAAAGTGACATTTTGGCCCTGTTGTCCCAAACTGCCCCAGCACTTCCCACATTGCTCAAAGTGGCTAGCTTTCATCCCAACACAGTTTATAGGGCCATACGGTACATAGTTTTCAAGTTACAGACTAAGCTAAGCAAAATGAATCTTTTTTTTTTACTGTGAAAACGGCACTTTGGGACTGTGAAAGTGACATTTTGGCCCTGTTGTCCCAAACTGCCCCAGCACTTCCCACATTGCTCAAAGTGGCTAGCTTTCATCCCAACACAGTTTATAGGGCCATACGGTACATAGTTTTCAAGTTACAGACTAAGCTAAGCAAAAGTGAACCAGGCCTTTTTACTGTGAAAATGGCACTTTGGGACTGTGAAAGTGACATTTTGGCCCTGTTGTCCCAAACTGCCCCAGCACTTCCCACATTGCTCAAAGTGGCTAGCTTTCATCCCAACACAGTTTATAGGGCCATACGGTACATAGTTTTCAAGTTACAGACTAAGCTAAGCAAAAGTGAACCAGGCCTTTTTACTGTGAAAATGGCACTTTGGGACTGTGAAAGTGACATTTTGGCCCTGTTGTCCCAAACTGCCCCAGCACTTCCCACATTGCTCAAAGTGGCTAGCTTTCATCCCAACACAGTTTATAGGGCCATACGGTACATAGTTTTCAAGTTACAGACTAAGCTAAGCAAAAGTGAACCAGGCCTTTTTACTGTGAAAATGGCACTTTGGGACTGTGAAAGTGACATTTTGGCCCTGTTGTCCCAAACTGCCCCAGCACTTCCCACATTGCTCAAAGTGGCTAGCTTTCATCCCAACACAGTTTATAGGGCCATACGGTACATAGTTTTCAAGTTACAGACTAAGCTAAGCAAAAGTGAACCAGGCCTTTTTACTGTGAAAATGGCACTTTGGGACTGTGAAAGTGACATTTTGGCCCTGTTGTCCCAAACTGCCCCAGCACTTCCCACATTGCTCAAAGTGGCTAGCTTTCATCCCAACACAGTTTATAGGGCCATACGGTACATAGTTTTCAAGTTACAGACTAAGCTAAGCAAAAGTGAACCAGGCCTTTTTACTGTGAAAATGGCACTTTGGGACTGTGAAAGTGACATTTTGGCCCTGTTGTCCCAAACTGCCCCAGCACTTCCCACATTGCTCAAAGTGGCTAGCTTTCATCCCAACACAGTTTATAGGGCCATACGGTACATAGTTTTCAAGTTACAGACTAAGCTAAGCAAAAGTGAACCAGGCCTTTTTACTGTGAAAATGGCACTTTGGGACTGTGAAAGTGACATTTTGGCCCTGTTGTCCCAAACTGCCCCAGCACTTCCCACATTGCTCAAAGTGGCTAGCTTTCATCCCAACACAGTTTATAGGGCCATACGGTACATAGTTTTCAAGTTACAGACTAAGCTAAGCAAAAGTGAACCAGGCCTTTTTACTGTGAAAATGGCACTTTGGGACTGTGAAAGTGACATTTTGGCCCTGTTGTCCCAAACTGCCCAGCACTTCCCACATTGCTCAAAGTGGCTAGCTTTCATCCCAACACAGTTTATAGGGCCATACGGTACATAGTTTTCAAGTTACAGACTAAGCTAAGCAAAAGTGAACCAGGCCTTTTTACTGTGAAAATGGCACTTTGGGACTGTGAAAGTGACATTTGGCCCTGTTCGTTCCCTGTTGTCCCAAACTGCCCCAGCTCTTGCCACAATGCTCAAAGTGGCTAGCTTTCATCCCAACACAGTTTATAGGGCCATACGGTACATAGTTTTCAAGTTACAGACTAAGCTAAGCAAAAGTGAACCAGGCCTTTTTACTGTGAAAATGGCACTTTGGGACTGTGAAAGTGACATTTTGGCCCTGTTGTCCCAAACTGCCCCAGCACTTCCCACATTGCTCAAAGTGGCTAGCTTTCATCCCAACACAGTTTATAGGGCCATACGGTACATAGTTTTCAAGTTACAGACTAAGCTAAGCAAAAGTGAACCAGGCCTTTTTACTGTGAAAATGGCACTTTGGGACTGTGAAAGTGACATTTTGGCCCTGTTGTCCCAAACTGCCCCAGCACTTCCCACATTGCTCAAAGTGGCTAGCTTTCATCCCAACACAGTTTATAGGGCCATACGGTACATAGTTTTCAAGTTACAGACTAAGCTAAGCAAAATGAATCTTTTTTTTTACTGTGAAAACGGCACTTTGGGACTGTGAAAGTGACATTTTGGCCCTGTTGTCCCAAACTGCCCCAGCACTTCCCACATTGCTCAAAGTGGCTAGCTTTCATCCCAACACAGTTTATAGGGCCATACGGTACATAGTTTTCAAGTTACAGACTAAGCTAAGCAAAAGTGAACCAGGCCTTTTTACTGTGAAAATGGCACTTTGGGACTGTGAAAGTGACATTTTGGCCCTGTTGTCCCAAACTGCCCCAGCACTTCCCACATTGCTCAAAGTGGCTAGCTTTCATCCCAACACAGTTTATAGGGCCATACGGTACATAGTTTTCAAGTTACAGACTAAGCTAAGCAAAAGTGAACCAGGCCTTTTTACTGTGAAAATGGCACTTTGGGACTGTGAAAGTGACATTTTGGCCCTGTTGTCCCAAACTGCCCCAGCACTTCCCACATTGCTCAAAGTGGCTAGCTTTCATCCCAACACAAGTTTATAGGGCCATACGGTACATAGTTTTCAAGTTACAGACTAAGCTAAGCAAAAGTGAACCAGGCCTTTTTACTGTGAAAATGGCACTTTGGGACTGTGAAAGTGACATTTGGCCTGTCGTCCTGTTGTCCCAAACTGCCCCAGCTCTTGCCACAATGCTCAAAGTGGCTAGCTTTCATCCCAACACAGTTTATAGGGCCATACGGTACATAGTTTTCAAGTTACAGACTAAGCTAAGCAAAAGTGAACCAGGCCTTTTTACTGTGAAAATGGCACTTTGGGACTGTGAAAGTGACATTTTGGCCCTGTTGTCCCAAACTGCCCCAGCACTTCCCACACTGCTCAAAGTGGCTAGCTTTCATCCCAACACAGTTTATAGGGCCATACGGTACATAGTTTTCAAGTTACAGACTAAGCTAAGCAAAAGTGAACCAGGCCTTTTTACTGTGAAAATGGCACTTTGGGACTGTGAAAGTGACATTTTGGCCCTGTTGTCCCAAACTGCCCCAGCACTTCCCACATTGCTCAAAGTGGCTAGCTTTCATCCCAACACAGTTTATAGGGCCATACGGTACATAGTTTTCAAGTTACAGACTAAGCTAAGCAAAAGTGAACCAGGCCTTTTTACTGTGAAAATGGCACTTTGGGACTGTGAAAGTGACATTTTGGCCCTGTTGTCCCAAACTGCCCCAGCACTTCCCACATTGCTCAAAGTGGCTAGCTTTCATCCCAACACAGTTTATAGGGCCATACGGTACATAGTTTTCAAGTTACAGACTAAGCTAAGCAAAATGAATCTTTTTTTTTTTACTGTGAAAACGGCACTTTGGACTGTGAAAGTGACATTTTGGCCCTGTTGTCCCAAACTGCCCCAGCACTTCCCACATTGCTCAAAGTGGCTAGCTTTCATCCAACACAGTTTATAGGGCCATACGGTACATAGTTTTCAAGTTACAGACTAAGCTAAGCAAAAGTGAACCAGGCCTTTTTACTGTGAAAATGGCACTTTGGGACTGTGAAAGTGACATTTTGGCCCTGTTGTCCCAAACTGCCCCAGCACTTCCCACATTGCTCAAAGTGGCTAGCTTTCATCCCAACACAGTTTATAGGGCCATACGGTACATAGTTTTCAAGTTACAGACTAAGCTAAGCAAAAGTGAACCAGGCCTTTTACTGTGAAAATGCACTTTGGGACTGTGAAAGTGACATTTTGGCCCTGTTGTCCCAAACTGCCCCAGCACTTCCCACACTGCTCAAGTGGGGCTAGCTTTCATCCCAACACAGTTTATAGGGCCATACGGTACATAGTTTTCAAGTTACAGACTAAGCTAAGCAAAAGTGAACCAGGCCTTTTTACTGTGAAAATGGCACTTTGGGACTGTGAAAGTGACATTTTGGCCCTGTTGTCCCAAAACTGCCCCAGCACTTCCCACATTGCTCAAAGTGGCTAGCTTTCATCCCAACACAGTTTATAGGGCCATACGGTACATAGTTTTCAAGTTACAGACTAAGCTAAGCAAAAGTGAACCAGGCCTTTTTACTGTGAAAATGGCACTTTGGGGACTGTGAAAGTGACATTTTGGCCCTGTTGTCCCAAACTGGCCCAGCACTTCCCACATTGCTCAAAGTGGCTAGCTTTCATCCCAACACAGTTTATAGGGCCATACGGTACATAGTTTTCAAGTTACAGACTAAGCTAAGCAAAATGAATCTTTCTTTTTTTACTGTGAAAACGGCACTTTGGGACTGTGAAAGTGACATTTTGGCCCTGTTGTCCCAAACTGCCCCAGCACTTCCCACATTGCTCAAAGTGGCTAGCTTTCATCCCAACACAGTTTATAGGGCCATACGGTACATAGTTTTCAAGTTACAGACTAAGCTAAGCAAAAGTGAACCAGGCCTTTTTACTGTGAAAATGGCACTTTGGGACTGTGAAAGTGACATTTTGGCCCTGTTGTCCCAAACTGCCCCAGCACTTCCCACATTGCTCAAAGTGGCTAGCTTTCATCCCAACACAGTTTATAGGGCCATACGGTACATAGTTTTCAAGTTACAGACTAAGCTAAGCAAAAGTGAACCAGGCCTTTTTACTGTGAAAATGGCACTTTGGGACTGTGAAAGTGACATTTTGGCCCTGTTGTCCCAAACTGCCCCAGCACTTCCCACATTGCTCAAAGTGGCTAGCTTTCATCCCAACACAGTTTATAGGGCCATACGGTACATAGTTTTCAAGTTACAGACTAAGCTAAGCAAAAGTGAACCAGGCCTTTTTACTGTGAAAATGGCACTTTGGGACTGTGAAAGTGACATTTTGGCCCTGTTCGTTCCCTGTTGTCCCAAACTGCCCCAGCTCTTGCCACAATGCTCAAAGTGGCTAGCTTTCATCCCAACACAGTTTATAGGGCCATACGGTACATAGTTTTCAAGTTACAGACTAAGCTAAGCAAAAGTGAACCAGGCCTTTTTACTGTGAAAATGGCACTTTGGGACTGTGAAAGTGACATTTTGGCCCTGTTGTCCCAAACTGCCCCAGCACTTCCCACACTGCTCAAAGTGGCTAGCTTTCATCCCAACACAGTTTATAGGGCCATACGGTACATAGTTTTCAAGTTACAGACTAAGCTAAGCAAAAGTGAACCAGGCCTTTTTACTGTGAAAATGGCACTTTGAGACTGTGAAAGTGACATTTTGGCCCTGTTGTCCCAAACTGCCCCAGCACTTCCCACATTGCTCAAAGTGGCTAGCTTTCATCCCAACACAGTTTATAGGGCCATACGGTACATAGTTTTCAAGTTACAGACTAAGCTAAGCAAAAGTGAACCAGGCCTTTTTACTGTGAAAATGGCACTTTGGGACTGTGAAAGTGACATTTTGGCCCTGTTGTCCCTCCCAAACTGCCCAGCACTTCCCACATTGCTCAAAGTGGCTAGCTTTCATCCCAACACGTTTATAGGGCCATACGGTACATAGTTTTCAAGTTACAGACTAGCTAAGCAAAAGTGAACCAGGCCTTTTTACTGTGAAAATGGCACTTTGGGACTGTGAAAGTGACATTTTGGCCCTGTTGTCCCAAACTGCCCCAGCACTTCCCACATTGCTCAAAGTGGCTAGCTTTCATCCCAACACAGTTTATAGGGCCATACGGTACATAGTTTTCAAGTTACAGACTAAGCTAAGCAAAAGTGAACCAGGCCTTTTTACTGTGAAAATGGCACTTTGGGACTGTGAAAGTGACATTTTGGCCCTGTTGTCCCAAACTGCCCCAGCACTTCCCACATTGCTCAAAGTGGCTAGCTTTCATCCCAACACAGTTTATAGGGCCATACGGTACATAGTTTTCAAGTTACAGACTAAGCTAAGCAAAAGTGAACCAGGCCTTTTTACTGTGAAAATGGCACTTTGGGACTGTGAAAGTGACATTTTGGCCCTGTTCGTTCCCTGTTGTCCCAAACTGCCCCAGCTCTTGCCACAATGCTCAAAGTGGCTAGCTTTCATCCCAACACAGTTTATAGGGCCATACGGTACATAGTTTTCAAGTTACAGACTAAGCTAAGCAAAGTGAACCAGGCCTTTTTACTGTGAAAATGGCACTTTGGGACTGTGAAAGTGACATTTTGGCCCTGTTGTCCCAAACTGCCCCAGCACTTCCACACTGCTCAAAGTGGCTAGCTTTCATCCCAACACAGTTTATAGGGCCATACGGTACATAGTTTTCAAGTTACAGACTAAGCTAAGCAAAAGTGAACCAGGCCTTTTTACTGTGAAAATGGCACTTTGGGACTGGTGAAAGTGACATTTTGGCCCTGTTGTCCCAAACTGCCCCAGCACTTCACACATTGCTCAAAGTGGCTAGCTTTCATCCCAACACAGTTTATAGGGCCATACGGTACATAGTTTTCAAGTTACAGACTAAGCTAAGCAAAGTGAACCAGGCCTTTTTACTGTGAAAATGGCACTTTGGGACTGTGAAAGTGACATTTTGGCCCTGTTGTCCCAAACTGCCCCAGCACTTCCCACATTGCTCAAAGTGGCTAGCTTTCATCCCAACACAGTTTATAGGGCCATACGGTACATAGTTTTCAAGTTACAGACTAAGCTAAGCAAAATGAATCTTTCTTTTTTTACTGTGAAAACGGCACTTTGGGACTGTGAAAGTGACATTTTGGCCCTGTTGTCCCAAACTGCCCCAGCACTTCCCACATTGCTCAAAGTGGCTAGCTTTCATCCCAACACAGTTTATAGGGCCATACGGTACATAGTTTTCAAGTTACAGACTAAGCTAAGCAAAAGTGAACCAGGCCTTTTTACTGTGAAAATGGCACTTTGGGACTGTGAAAGTGACATTTTGGCCCTGTTGTCCCAAACTGCCCCAGCACTTCCCACATTGCTCAAAGTGGCTAGCTTTCATCCCAACACAGTTTATAGGGGCCATACGGGTACATAGTTTTCAAGTTACAGGACTAAGCTAAGCAAAAGTGAACCAGGCCTTTTTACTGTGAAAATGGCACTTTGGGACTGTGAAAGTGACATTTTGGCCCTGTTGTCCCAAACTGCCCCAGCACTTCCCACATTGCTCAAAGTGGCTAGCTTTCATCCCAACACAGTTTATAGGGCCATACGGTACATAGTTTTCAAGTTACAGACTAAGCTAAGCAAAAGTGAACCAGGCCTTTTTACTGTGAAAATGGCACTTTGGGACTGTGAAAGTGACATTTTGGCCCTGTTCGTTCCCTGTTGTCCCAAACTGCCCCAGCTCTTGCCACAATGCTCAAAGTGGCTAGCTTTCATCCCAACACAGTTTTATAGGGCCATACGGTACATAGTTTTCAAGTTACAGACTAAGCTAAGCAAAAGTGAACCAGGCCTTTTTACTGTGAAAATGGCACTTTGGGACTGTGAAAGTGACATTTTGGCCCTGTTGTCCCAAACTGCCCCAGCACTTCCCACACTGCTCAAAGTGGCTAGCTTTCATCCCAACACAGTTTATAGGGCCATACGGTACATAGTTTTCAAGTTACAGACTAAGCTAAGCAAAAGTGAACCAGGCCTTTTACTGTGAAAATGGCACTTTGGGACTGTGAAAGTGACATTTTGGCCCTGTTGTCCCAAACTGCCCCAGCACTTCCCACATTGCTCAAAGTGGCTAGCTTTCATCCCAACACAGTTTATAGGGCCATACGGTACATAGTTTTCAAGTTACAGACTAAGCTAAGCAAAAGTGAACCAGCCTTTTTACTGTGAAAATGGCACTTTGGGACTGTGAAAGTGACATTTTGGCCCTGTTGTCCCAAACTGCCCCAGCACTTCCCACATTGCTCAAAGTGGCTAGCTTTCATCCCAACACAGTTTATAGGGCCATACGGTACATAGTTTTCAAGTTACAGACTAAGCTAAGCAAAATGAATCTTTCTTTTTTACTGTGAAAACGGCACTTTGGGACTGTGAAAGTGACTTTTTGGCCCTGTTGTCCCAAACTGCCCCAGCACTTCCCACATTGCTCAAAGTGGCTAGCTTTCATCCCAACACAGTTTATAGGGCCATACGGTACATAGTTTTCAAGTTACAGACTAAGCTAAGCAAAAGTGAACCAGGCCTTTTTACTGTGAAAATGGCACTTTGGGACTGTGAAAGTGACATTTTGGCCCCTGTTGTCCCAAACTGCCCCAGCACTTCCCACATTGCTCAAAGTGGCTAGCTTTCATCCCAACACAGTTTATAGGGCCATACGGTACATAGTTTTCAAGTTACAGGACTAAGCTAAGCAAAAGTGAACCAGGCCTTTTTACTGTGAAAATGGCACTTTGGGACTGTGAAAGTGACATTTTGGCCCTGTTGTCCCAAACTGCCCCAGCACTTCCCACATTGCTCAAAGTGGCTAGCTTTCATCCCAACACAGTTATAGGGCCATACGGTACATAGTTTTCAAGTTACAGACTAAGCTAAGCAAAAGTGAACCAGGCCTTTTTACTGTGAAAATGGCACTTTGGGACTGTGAAAGTGACATTTTGGCCTGTCCTGTTGTCCCAAACTGCCCCAGCACTTCCCACATTGCTCAAAGTGGCTAGCTTTCATCCCAACACAGTTTATAGGGCCATACGGTACATAGTTTTCAAGTTACAGACTAAGCTAAGCAAAAGTGAACCAGGCCTTTTTACTGTGAAAATGGCACTTTGGGACTGTGAAAGTGACATTTTGGCCCTGTTCGTTCCCTGTTGTCCCAAACTGCCCCAGCTCTTGCCACAATGCTCAAAGTGGCTAGCTTTCATCCCAACACAGTTTATAGGGCCATACGGTACATAGTTTTCAAGTTACAGACTAAGCTAAGCAAAAGTGAACCAGGCCTTTTTACTGTGAAAATGGCACTTTGGGACTGTGAAAGTGACATTTTGGCCCTGTTGTCCCAAACTGCCCCAGCACTTCCCACATTGCTCAAAGTGGCTAGCTTTCATCCAACACAGTTTATAGGGCCATACGGTACATAGTTTTCAAGTTACAGACTAAGCTAAGCAAAAGTGAACCAGGCCTTTTTACTGTGAAAATGGCACTTTGGGACTGTGAAAGTGACATTTTGGCCCTGTTGTCCCAAACTGCCCAGCACTTCCCACATTGCTCAAAGTGGCTAGCTTCATCCCAACACAGTTTATAGGGCCATACGGTACATAGTTTTCAAGTTACAGACAAAGCTAAGCAAAATGAATCTTTTTTTTTTTACTGTGAAAACGGCACTTTGGACTGTGAAAGTGACATTTTGGCCCTGTTGTCCCAAACTGCCCCAGCACTTCCACATTGCTCAAAGTGGCTAGCTTTCATCCCAACACAGTTTATAGGGCCATACGGTACATAGTTTTCAAGTTACAGGACTAAGCTAAGCAAAATGAATCTGTTTTTTTTTACTGTGAAAATGGCACTTTGGGACTGTGAAAGTGACATTTTGGCCCTGTTGTCCCAAACTGCCCCAGCACTTCCACATTGCTCAAAGTGGCTAGCTTTCATCCAACACAGTTTATAGGGCCATACGGTACATAGTTTTCAAGTTACAGACTAAGCTAAGCAAAAGTGAACCAGGCCTTTTTACTGTGAAAATGGCACTTTGGGACTGTGAAAGTGACATTTTGGCCCTGTTGTCCAAACTGCCCCAGCACTTCCCACATTGCTCAAAGTGGCTAGCTTTCATCCCAACACAGTTTATAGGGCCATACGGTACATAGTTTTCAAGTTACAGACTAAGCTAAGCAAAATGAATCTGTTTTTTTTTTACTGTGAAAATGGCACTTTGGGACTGTGAAAGTGACATTTTGGCCCTGTTGTCCCAAACTGCCCCAGCACTTCCCACATTGCTCAAAGTGGCTAGCTTTCATCCCAACACAGTTTATAGGGCCATACGGTACATAGTTTTCAAGTTACAGACTAAGCTAAGCAAAAGTGAACCAGGCCTTTTTACTGTGAAAATGGCACTTTGGGACTGTGAAAGTGACATTTTGGCCCTGTTGTCCCAAACTGCCCCAGCACTTCCCACATTGCTCAAAGTGGCTAGCTTTCATCCCAACACAGTTTATAGGGCCATACGGTACATAGTTTTCAAGTTACAGACTAAGCTAAGCAAAAGTGAACCAGGCCTTTTTACTGTGAAAATGGCACTTTGGGACTGTGAAAGTGACATTTTGGCCCTGTTGTCCCAAACTGCCCCAGCACTTCCCACATTGCTCAAAGTGGCTAGCTTTCATCCCAACACAGTTTATAGGGCCATACGGTACATAGTTTTCAAGTTACAGACTAAGCTAAGCAAAATGAATCTTTTTTTTTTTACTGTGAAAACGGCACTTTGGGACTGTGAAAGTGACATTTTGGCCCTGTTGTCCCAAACTGCCCCAGCACTTCCCACATTGCTCAAAGTGGCTAGCTTTCATCCCAACACAGTTTATAGGGCCATACGGTACATAGTTTTCAAGTTACAGACTAAGCTAAGCAAAAGTGAACCAGGCCTTTTTACTGTGAAAATGGCACTTTGGGACTGTGAAAGTGACATTTTGGCCCTGTTGTCCCAAACTGCCCCAGCACTTCCCACATTGCTCAAAGTGGCTAGCTTTCATCCCAACACAGTTTATAGGGCCATACGGTACATAGTTTTCAAGTTACAGACTAAGCTAAGCAAAAGTGAACCAGGCCTTTTTACTGTGAAAATGGCACTTTGGGACTGTGAAAGTGACATTTTGGCCCTGTTGTCCCAAACTGCCCCAGCACTTCCCACATTGCTCAAAGTGGCTAGCTTTCATCCCAACACAGTTTATAGGGCCATACGGTACATAGTTTTCAAGTTACAGACTAAGCTAAGCAAAAGTGAACCAGGCCTTTTTACTGTGAAAATGGCACTTTGGGACTGTGAAAGTGACATTTTGGCCTGTTCGTTCCCTGTTGTCCCAAACTGCCCCAGCTCTTGCCACAATGCTCAAAGTGGCTAGCTTTCATCCCAACACAGTTTATAGGGCCATACGGTACATAGTTTTCAAGTTACAGACTAAGCTAAGCAAAAGTGAACCAGGCCTTTTTACTGTGAAAATGGCACTTTGGGACTGTGAAAGTGACATTTTGGCCCTGTTGTCCCAAACTGCCCCAGCACTTCCCACACTGCTCAAAGTGGCTAGCTTTCATCCCAACACAGTTTATAGGGCCATACGGTACATAGTTTTCAAGTTACAGACTAAGCTAAGCAAAAGTGAACCAGGCCTTTTTATTGTGAAAATGGCACTTTGGGACTGTGAAAGTGACATTTTGGCCCTGTTGTCCCAAACTGCCCCAGCACTTCCCACATTGCTCAAAGTGGCTAGCTTTCATCCCAACACAGTTTATAGGGCCATACGGTACATAGTTTTCAAGTTACAGACTAAGCTAAGCAAAAGTGAACCAGGCCTTTTTACTGTGAAAATGGCACTTTGGGACTGTGAAAGTGACATTTTGGCCCTGTTGTCCCAAACTGCCCCAGCACTTCCCACATTGCTCAAAGTGGCTAGCTTTCATCCCAACACAGTTTATAGGGCCATACGGTACATAGTTTTCAAGTTACAGACTAAGCTAAGCAAAATGAATCTTTTTTTTTTTACTGTGAAAACGGCACTTTGGGACTGTGAAAGTGACATTTTGGCCCTGTTGTCCCAAACTGCCCCAGCACTTCCCACATTGCTCAAAGTGGCTAGCTTTCATCCCAACACAGTTTATAGGGCCATACGGTACATAGTTTTCAAGTTACAGACTAAGCTAAGCAAAAGTGAACCAGGCCTTTTTACTGTGAAAATGGCACTTTGGGACTGTGAAAGTGACATTTTGGCCCTGTTGTCCCAAACTGCCCCAGCACTTCCCACATTGCTCAAAGTGGCTAGCTTTCATCCCAACACAGTTTATAGGGCCATACGGTACATAGTTTTCAAGTTACAGACTAAGCTAAGCAAAAGTGAACCAGGCCTTTGTACTGTGAAAATGGCACTTTGGGACTGTGAAAGTGACATTTTGGCCCTGTTGTCCCAAACTGCCCCAGCACTTCCCACATTGCTCAAAGTGGCTAGCTTTCATCCCAACACAGTTTATAGGGCCATACGGTACATAGTTTTCAAGTTACAGACAAAGCTAAGCAAAATGAATCTTTTTTTTTTTACTGTGAAAACGGCACTTTGGGACTGTGAAAGTGACATTTTGGCCCTGTTGTCCCAAACTGCCCCAGCACTTCCCACATTGCTCAAAGTGGCTAGCTTTCATCCCAACACAGTTTATAGGGCCATACGGTACATAGTTTTCAAGTTACAGACTAAGCTAAGCAAAAGTGAACCAGGCCTTTTTACTGTGAAAATGGCACTTTGGGACTGTGAAAGTGACATTTTGGCCCTGTTGTCCCAAACTGCCCCAGCACTTCCCACATTGCTCAAAGTGGCTAGCTTTCATCCCAACACAGTTTATAGGGCCATACGGTACATAGTTTTCAAGTTACAGACTAAGCTAAGCAAAAGTGAACCAGGCCTTTTTACTGTGAAAATGGCACTTTGGGACTGTGAAAGTGACATTTTGGCCCTGTTCGTTCCCTGTTGTCCCAAACTGCCCCAGCTCTTGCCACAATGCTCAAAGTGGCTAGCTTTCATCCCAACACAGTTTATAGGGCCATACGGTACATAGTTTTCAAGTTACAGACTAAGCTAAGCAAAAGTGAACCAGGCCTTTTTACTGTGAAAATGGCACTTTGGGACTGTGAAAGTGACATTTTGGCCCTGTTGTCCCAAACTGCCCCAGCACTTCCCACATTGCTCAAAGTGGCTAGCTTTCATCCCAACACAGTTTATAGGGCCATACGGTACATAGTTTTCAAGTTACAGACTAAGCTAAGCAAAAGTGAACCAGGCCTTTGTACTGTGAAAATGGCACTTTGGGACTGTGAAAGTGACATTTTGGCCCTGTTGTCCCAAACTGCCCCAGCACTTCCCACATTGCTCAAAGTGGCTAGCTTTCATCCCAACACAGTTTATAGGGCCATACGGTACATAGTTTTCAAGTTACAGACAAAGCTAAGCAAAATGAATCTTTTTTTTTTTACTGTGAAAACGGCACTTTGGGACTGTGAAAGTGACATTTTGGCCCTGTTGTCCCAAACTGCCCCAGCACTTCCCACATTGCTCAAAGTGGCTAGCTTTCATCCCAACACAGTTTATAGGGCCATACGGTACATAGTTTTCAAGTTACAGACTAAGCTAAGCAAAAGTGAACCAGGCCTTTTTACTGTGAAAATGGCACTTTGGGACTGTGAAAGTGACATTTTGGCCCTGTTGTCCCAAACTGCCCCAGCACTTCCCACATTGCTCAAAGTGGCTAGCTTTCATCCCAACACAGTTTATAGGGCCATACGGTACATAGTTTTCAAGTTACAGACTAAGCTAAGCAAAAGTGAACCAGGCCTTTTTACTGTGAAAATGGCACTTTGGGACTGTGAAAGTGACATTTTGGCCCTGTTCGTTCCCTGTTGTCCCAAACTGCCCCAGCTCTTGCCACAATGCTCAAAGTGGCTAGCTTTCATCCCAACACAGTTTATAGGGCCATACAGTACATAGTTTTCAAGTTACAGACTAAGCTAAGCAAAAGTGAACCAGGCCTTTTTACTGTGAAAATGGCACTTTGGGACTGTGAAAGTGACATTTTGGCCCTGTTGTCCCAAACTGCCCCAGCACTTCCCACACTGCTCAAAGGGCTAGCTTTCATCCCAACACAGTTTATAGGGCCATACGGTACATAGTTTTCAAGTTACAGACTAAGCTAAGCAAAAGTGAACCAGGCCTTTTTACTGTGAAAATGGCACTTTGGGACTGTGAAAGTGACATTTTGGCCCTGTTGTCCCAAACTGCCCCAGCACTTCCCACATTGCTCAAAGTGGCTAGCTTTCATCCCAACACAGTTTATAGGGCCATACGGTACATAGTTTTCAAGTTACAGACTAAGCTAAGCAAAATGAATCTTTTTTTTTTTACTGTGAAAACGGCACTTTGGGACTGTGAAAGTGACATTTTGGCCCTGTTGTCCCAAACTGCCCCAGCACTTCCCACATTGCTCAAAGTGGCTAGCTTTCATCCCAACACAGTTTATAGGGCCATACGGTACATAGTTTTCAAGTTACAGACTAAGCTAAGCAAAAGTGAACCAGGCCTTTTTACTGTGAAAATGGCACTTTGGGACTGTGAAAGTGACATTTTGGCCCTGTTGTCCCAAACTGCCCCAGCACTTCCCACATTGCTCAAAGTGGCTAGCTTTCATCCCAACACAGTTTATAGGGCCATACGGTACATAGTTTTCAAGTTACAGACTAAGCTAAGCAAAATGAATCTTTTTTTTTTTACTGTGAAAACGGCACTTTGGGACTGTGAAAGTGACATTTTGGCCCTGTTGTCCCAAACTGCCCCAGCACTTCCCACATTGCTCAAAGTGGCTAGCTTTCATCCCAACACAGTTTATAGGGCCATACGGTACATAGTTTTCAAGTTACAGACTAAGCTAAGCAAAAGTGAACCAGGCCTTTTTACTGTGAAAATGGCACTTTGGGACTGTGAAAGTGACATTTTGGCCCTGTTGTCCCAAACTGCCCCAGCACTTCCCACATTGCTCAAAGTGGCTAGCTTTCATCCCAACACAGTTTATAGGGCCATACGGTACATAGTTTTCAAGTTACAGACTAAGCTAAGCAAAAGTGAACCAGGCCTTTTTACTGTGAAAATGGCACTTTGGGACTGTGAAAGTGACATTTTGGCCCTGTTGTCCCAAACTGCCCCAGCACTTCCCACATTGCTCAAAGTGGCTAGCTTTCATCCCAACACAGTTTATAGGGCCATACGGTACATAGTTTTCAAGTTACAGACTAAGCTAAGCAAAAGTGAACCAGGCCTTTTTACTGTGAAAATGGCACTTTGGGACTGTGAAAGTGACATTTTGGCCCTGTTGTCCCAAACTGCCCCAGCACTTCCCACATTGCTCAAAGTGGCTAGCTTTCATCCCAACACAGTTTATAGGGCCATACGGTACATAGTTTTCAAGTTACAGACTAAGCTAAGCAAAAGTGAACCAGGCCTTTTTACTGTGAAAATGGCACTTTGGGACTGTGAAAGTGACATTTTGGCCCTGTTCGTTCCCTGTTGTCCCAAACTGCCCCAGCTCTTGCCACAATGCTCAAAGTGGCTAGCTTTCATCCCAACACAGTTTATAGGGCCATACGGTACATAGTTTTCAAGTTACAGACTAAGCTAAGCAAAAGTGAACCAGGCCTTTTTACTGTGAAAATGGCACTTTGGGACTGTGAAAGTGACATTTTGGCCCTGTTGTCCCAAACTGCCCCAGCACTTCCCACATTGCTCAAAGTGGCTAGCTTTCATCCCAACACAGTTTATAGGGCCATACGGTACATAGTTTTCAAGTTACAGACTAAGCTAAGCAAAAGTGAACCAGGCCTTTGTACTGTGAAAATGGCACTTTGGGACTGTGAAAGTGACATTTTGGCCCTGTTGTCCCAAACTGCCCCAGCACTTCCCACATTGCTCAAAGTGGCTAGCTTTCATCCCAACACAGTTTATAGGGCCATACGGTACATAGTTTTCAAGTTACAGACAAAGCTAAGCAAAATGAATCTTTTTTTTTTTACTGTGAAAACGGCACTTTGGGACTGTGAAAGTGACATTTTGGCCCTGTTGTCCCAAACTGCCCCAGCACTTCCCACATTGCTCAAAGTGGCTAGCTTTCATCCCAACACAGTTTATAGGGCCATACGGTACATAGTTTTCAAGTTACAGACTAAGCTAAGCAAAATGAATCTGTTTTTTTTTACTGTGAAAATGGCACTTTGGGACTGTGAAAGTGACATTTTGGCCCTGTTGTCCCAAACTGCCCCAGCACTTCCCACATTGCTCAAAGTGGCTAGCTTTCATCCCAACACAGTTTATAGGGCCATACGGTACATAGTTTTCAAGTTACAGACTAAGCTAAGCAAAAGTGAACCAGGCCTTTTTACCTGTGAAAATGGCACTTTGGGACTGTGAAAGTGACATTTTGGCCCTGTTGTCCCAAACTGCCCCAGCACTTCCCACATTGCTCAAAGTGGCTAGCTTTCATCCCAACACAGTTTATAGGGCCATACGGTACATAGTTTTCAAGTTACAGACTAAGCTAAGCAAAATGAATCTGTTTTTTTTTTACTGTGAAAATGGCACTTTGGGACTGTGAAAGTGACATTTTGGCCCTGTTGTCCCAAACTGCCCCAGCACTTCCCACATTGCTCAAAGTGGCTAGCTTTCATCCCAACACAGTTTATAGGGCCATACGGTACATAGTTTTCAAGTTACAGACTAAGCTAAGCAAAATGAATCTTTTTTTTTTTACTGTGAAAACGGCACTTTGGGACTGTGAAAGTGACATTTTGGCCCTGTTGTCCCAAACTGCCCCAGCACTTCCCACATTGCTCAAAGTGGCTAGCTTTCATCCCAACACAGTTTATAGGGCCATACGGTACATAGTTTTCAAGTTACAGACTAAGCTAAGCAAAAGTGAACCAGGCCTTTTTACTGTGAAAATGGCACTTTGGGACTGTGAAAGTGACATTTTGGCCCTGTTGTCCCAAACTGCCCCAGCACTTCCCACATTGCTCAAAGTGGCTAGCTTTCATCCCAACACAGTTTATAGGGCCATACGGTACATAGTTTTCAAGTTACAGACTAAGCTAAGCAAAATGAATCTTTTTTTTTTACTGTGAAAACGGCACTTTGGGACTGTGAAAGTGACATTTTGGCCCTGTTGTCCCAAACTGCCCCAGCACTTCCCACATTGCTCAAAGTGGCTAGCTTTCATCCCAACACAGTTTATAGGGCCATACGGTACATAGTTTTCAAGTTACAGACTAAGCTAAGCAAAATGAATCTGTTTTTTTTTACTGTGAAAATGGCACTTTGGGACTGTGAAAGTGACATTTTGGCCCTGTTGTCCCAAACTGCCCCAGCACTTCCCACATTGCTCAAAGTGGCTAGCTTTCATCCCAACACAGTTTATAGGGCCATACGGTACATAGTTTTCAAGTTACAGACTAAGCTAAGCAAAAGTGAACCAGGCCTTTTTACTGTGAAAATGGCACTTTGGGACTGTGAAAGTGACATTTTGGCCCTGTTGTCCCAAACTGCCCCAGCACTTCCCACATTGCTCAAAGTGGCTAGCTTTCATCCCAACACAGTTTATAGGGCCATACGGTACATAGTTTTCAAGTTACAGACTAAGCTAAGCAAAATGAATCTGTTTTTTTTTTACTGTGAAAATGGCACTTTGGGACTGTGAAAGTGACATTTTGGCCCTGTTGTCCCAAACTGCCCCAGCACTTCCCACATTGCTCAAAGTGGCTAGCTTTCATCCCAACACAGTTTATAGGGATAGTTTTCAAGTTACAGACTAAGCTAAGCAAAAGTGAACCAGGCCTTTTTACTGTGAAAATGGCACTTTGGGACTGTGAAAGTGACATTTTGGCCCTGTTGTCCCAAACTGCCCCAGCACTTCCCACATTGCTCAAAGTGGCTAGCTTTCATCCCAACACAGTTTATAGGGCCATACGGTACATAGTTTTCAAGTTACAGACTAAGCTAAGCAAAATGAATCTTTTTTTTTTTACTGTGAAAACGGCACTTTGGGACTGTGAAAGTGACATTTTGGCCCTGTTGTCCCAAACTGCCCCAGCACTTCCCACATTGCTCAAAGTGGCTAGCTTTCATCCCAACACAGTTTATAGGGCCATACGGTACATAGTTTTCAAGTTACAGACTAAGCTAAGCAAAAGTGAACCAGGCCTTTTTACTGTGAAAATGGCACTTTGGGACTGTGAAAGTGACATTTTGGCCCTGTTGTCCCAAACTGCCCCAGCACTTCCCACATTGCTCAAAGTGGCTAGCTTTCATCCCAACACAGTTTATAGGGCCATACGGTACATAGTTTTCAAGTTACAGACTAAGCTAAGCAAAAGTGAACCAGGCCTTTTTACTGTGAAAATGGCACTTTGGGACTGTGAAAGTGACATTTTGGCCCTGTTGTCCCAAACTGCCCCAGCACTTCCCACATTGCTCAAAGTGGCTAGCTTTCATCCCAACACAGTTTATAGGGCCATACGGTACATAGTTTTCAAGTTACAGACTAAGCTAAGCAAAAGTGAACCAGGCCTTTTTACTGTGAAAATGGCACTTTGGGACTGTGAAAGTGACATTTTGGCCCTGTTCGTTCCCTGTTGTCCCAAACTGCCCCAGCTCTTGCCACAATGCTCAAAGTGGCTAGCTTTCATCCCAACACAGTTTATAGGGCCATACGGTACATAGTTTTCAAGTTACAGACTAAGCTAAGCAAAAGTGAACCAGGCCTTTTTACTGTGAAAATGGCACTTTGGGACTGTGAAAGTGACATTTTGGCCCTGTTGTCCCAAACTGCCCCAGCACTTCCCACACTGCTCAAAGTGGCTAGCTTTCATCCCAACACAGTTTATAGGGCCATACGGTACATAGTTTTCAAGTTACAGACTAAGCTAAGCAAAAGTGAACCAGGCCTTTTTACTGTGAAAATGGCACTTTGGGACTGTGAAAGTGACATTTTGGCCCTGTTGTCCCAAACTGCCCCAGCACTTCCCACATTGCTCAAAGTGGCTAGCTTTCATCCCAACACAGTTTATAGGGCCATACGGTACATAGTTTTCAAGTTACAGACTAAGCTAAGCAAAAGTGAACCAGGCCTTTTTACTGTGAAAATGGCACTTTGGGACTGTGAAAGTGACATTTTGGCCCTGTTGTCCCAAACTGCCCCAGCACTTCCCACATTGCTCAAAGTGGCTAGCTTTCATCCCAACACAGTTTATAGGGCCATACGGTACATAGTTTTCAAGTTACAGACTAAGCTAAGCAAAATGAATCTTTTTTTTTTTACTGTGAAAACGGCACTTTGGGACTGTGAAAGTGACATTTTGGCCCTGTTGTCCCAAACTGCCCCAGCACTTCCCACATTGCTCAAAGTGGCTAGCTTTCATCCCAACACAGTTTATAGGGCCATACGGTACATAGTTTTCAAGTTACAGACTAAGCTAAGCAAAAGTGAACCAGGCCTTTTTACTGTGAAAATGGCACTTTGGGACTGTGAAAGTGACATTTTGGCCCTGTTGTCCCAAACTGCCCCAGCACTTCCCACATTGCTCAAAGTGGCTAGCTTTCATCCCAACACAGTTTATAGGGCCATACGGTACATAGTTTTCAAGTTACAGACTAAGCTAAGCAAAAGTGAACCAGGCCTTTTTACTGTGAAAATGGCACTTTGGGACTGTGAAAGTGACATTTTGGCCCTGTTGTCCCAAACTGCCCCAGCACTTCCCACATTGCTCAAAGTGGCTAGCTTTCATCCCAACACAGTTTATAGGGCCATACGGTACATAGTTTTCAAGTTACAGACTAAGCTAAGCAAAAGTGAACCAGGCCTTTTTACTGTGAAAATGGCACTTTGGGACTGTGAAAGTGACATTTTGGCCCTGTTCGTTCCCTGTTGTCCCAAACTGCCCCAGCTCTTGCCACAATGCTCAAAGTGGCTAGCTTTCATCCCAACACAGTTTATAGGGCCATACGGTACATAGTTTTCAAGTTACAGACTAAGCTAAGCAAAAGTGAACCAGGCCTTTTTACTGTGAAAATGGCACTTTGGGACTGTGAAAGTGACATTTTGGCCCTGTTGTCCCAAACTGCCCCAGCACTTCCCACACTGCTCAAAGTGGCTAGCTTTCATCCCAACACAGTTTATAGGGCCATACGGTACATAGTTTTCAAGTTACAGACTAAGCTAAGCAAAAGTGAACCAGGCCTTTTTACTGTGACTGTGAAAATGGCACTTTGGGACTGTGAAAGTGACATTTTGGCCCTGTTGTCCCCAAACTGCCCCAGCACTTCCCACATTGCTCAAAGTGGCTAGCTTTCATCCCAACACAGTTTATAGGGCCATACGGTACATAGTTTTCAAGTTACAGACTAAGCTAAGCAAAAGTGAACCAGGCCTTTTTACTGTGAAAATGGCACTTTGGGACTGTGAAAGTGACATTTTGGCCCTGTTGTCCCAAACTGCCCCAGCACTTCCCACATTGCTCAAAGTGGCTAGCTTTCATCCCAACACAGTTTATAGGGCCATACGGTACATAGTTTTCAAGTTACAGACTAAGCTAAGCAAAAGTGAACCAGGCCTTTTTACTGTGAAAATGGCACTTTGGGACTGTGAAAGTGACATTTTGGCCCTGTTCGTTCCCTGTTGTCCCAAACTGCCCCAGCTCTTGCCACAATGCTCAAAGTGGCTAGCTTTCATCCCAACACAGTTTATAGGGCCATACGGTACATAGTTTTCAAGTTACAGACTAAGCTAAGCAAAAGTGAACCAGGCCTTTTTACTGTGAAAATGGCACTTTGGGACTGTGAAAGTGACATTTTGGCCCTGTTGTCCCAAACTGCCCCAGCACTTCCCACATTGCTCAAAGTGGCTAGCTTTCATCCCAACACAGTTTATAGGGCCATACGGTACATAGTTTTCAAGTTACAGACTAAGCTAAGCAAAAGTGAACCAGGCCTTTTTACTGTGAAAATGGCACTTTGGGACTGTGAAAGTGACATTTTGGCCCTGTTGTCCCAAACTGCCCCAGCACTTCCCACATTGCTCAAAGTGGCTAGCTTTCATCCCAACACAGTTTATAGGGCCATACGGTACATAGTTTTCAAGTTACAGACTAAGCTAAGCAAAAGTGAACCAGGCCTTTTTACTGTGAAAATGGCACTTTGGGACTGTGAAAGTGACATTTTGGCCCTGTTGTCCCAAACTGCCCCAGCACTTCCCACATTGCTCAAAGTGGCTAGCTTTCATCCCAACACAGTTTATAGGGCCATACGGTACATAGTTTTCAAGTTACAGACTAAGCTAAGCAAAAGTGAATCTTTTTTTTTTACTGTGAAAACGGCACTTTGGGACTGTGAAAGTGACATTTTGGCCCTGTTGTCCCAAACTGCCCCAGCACTTCCACATTGCTCAAAGTGGCTAGCTTTCATCCCAACACAGTTTATAGGGCCATACGGTACATAGTTTTCAAGTTACAGACTAAGCTAAGCAAAAGTGAACCAGGCCTTTTTACTGTGAAAATGGCACTTTGGGACTGTGAAAGTGACATTTTGGCCCTGTTGTCCCAAACTGCCCCAGCACTTCCCACATTGCTCAAAGTGGCTAGCTTTCATCCCAACACAGTTTATAGGGCCATACGGTACATAGTTTTCAAGTTACAGACTAAGCTAAGCAAAAGTGAACCAGGCCTTTTTACTGTGAAAATGGCACTTTGGGACTGTGAAAGTGACATTTTGGCCCTGTTGTCCCAAACTGCCCCAGCACTTCCCACATTGCTCAAAGTGGCTAGCTTTCATCCCAACACAGTTTATAGGGCCATACGGTACATAGTTTTCAAGTTACAGACTAAGCTAAGCAAAAGTGAACCAGGCCTTTTTACTGTGAAAATGGCACTTTGGGACTGTGAAAGTGACATTTTGGCCCTGTCGTCCTGTTGTCCCAAACTGCCCCAGCACTTGCCACAATGCTCAAAGTGGCTAGCTTTCATCCCAACACAGTTTATAGGGCCATACGGTACATAGTTTTCAAGTTACAGACTAAGCTAAGCAAAAGTGAACCAGGCCTTTTTACTGTGAAAATGGCACTTTGGGACTGTGAAAGTGACATTTTGGCCCTGTTGTCCCAAACTGCCCCAGCACTTCCCACACTGCTCAAAGTGGCTAGCTTTCATCCCAACACAGTTTATAGGGCCATACGGTACATAGTTTTCAAGTTACAGACTAAGCTAAGCAAAAGTGAACCAGGCCTTTTTACTGTGAAAATGGCACTTTGGGACTGTGAAAGTGACATTTTGGCCCTGTTGTCCCAAACTGCCCCAGCACTTCCCACATTGCTCAAAGTGGCTAGCTTTCATCCCAACACAGTTTATAGGGCCATACGGTACATAGTTTTCAAGTTACAGACTAAGCTAAGCAAAAGTGAACCAGGCCTTTTTACTGTGAAAATGGCACTTTGGGACTGTGAAAGTGACATTTTGGCCCTGTTGTCCCAAACTGCCCCAGCACTTCCCACATTGCTCAAAGTGGCTAGCTTTCATCCCAACACAGTTTATAGGGCCATACGGTACATAGTTTTCAAGTTACAGACTAAGCTAAGCAAAAGTGAACCAGGCCTTTTTACTGTGAAAATGGCACTTTGGGACTGTGAAAGTGACATTTTGGCCCTGTTGTCCCAAACTGCCCCAGCACTTCCCACATTGCTCAAAGTGGCTAGCTTTCATCCCAACACAGTTTATAGGGCCATACGGTACATAGTTTTCAAGTTACAGACTAAGCTAAGCAAAATGAATCTTTTTTTTTTACTGTGAAAACGGCACTTTGGGACTGTGAAAGTGACATTTTGGCCCTGTTGTCCCAAACTGCCCCAGCACTTCCCACATTGCTCAAAGTGGCTAGCTTTCATCCCAACACAGTTTATAGGGCCATACGGTACATAGTTTTCAAGTTACAGACTAAGCTAAGCAAAAGTGAACCAGGCCTTTTTACTGTGAAAATGGCACTTTGGGACTGTGAAAGTGACATTTTGGCCCTGTTGTCCCAAACTGCCCCAGCACTTCCCACATTGCTCAAAGTGGCTAGCTTTCATCCCAACACAGTTTATAGGGCCATACGGTACATAGTTTTCAAGTTACAGACTAAGCTAAGCAAAAGTGAACCAGGCCTTTTTACTGTGAAAATGGCACTTTGGGACTGTGAAAGTGACATTTTGGCCCTGTTGTCCCAAACTGCCCCAGCACTTCCCACATTGCTCAAAGTGGCTAGCTTTCATCCCAACACAGTTTATAGGGCCATACGGTACATAGTTTTCAAGTTACAGACTAAGCTAAGCAAAAGTGAACCAGGCCTTTTTACTGTGAAAATGGCACTTTGGGACTGTGAAAGTGACATTTTGGCCCTGTCGTTCCTGTTGTCCCAAACTGCCCCAGCTCTTGCCACAATGCTCAAAGTGGCTAGCTTTCATCCCAACACAGTTTATAGGGCCATACGGTACATAGTTTTCAAGTTACAGACTAAGCTAAGCAAAAGTGAACCAGGCCTTTTTACTGTGAAAATGGCACTTTGGGACTGTGAAAGTGACATTTTGGCCCTGTTGTCCCAAACTGCCCCAGCACTTCCCACACTGCTCAAAGTGGCTAGCTTTCATCCCAACACAGTTTATAGGGCCATACGGTACATAGTTTTCAAGTTACAGACTAAGCTAAGCAAAAGTGAACCAGGCCTTTTTACTGTGAAAATGGCACTTTGGGACTGTGAAAGTGACATTTTGGCCCTGTTGTCCCAAACTGCCCCAGCACTTCCCACATTGCTCAAAGTGGCTAGCTTTCATCCCAACACAGTTTATAGGGCCATACGGTACATAGTTTTCAAGTTACAGACTAAGCTAAGCAAAAGTGAACCAGGCCTTTTTACTGTGAAAATGGCACTTTGGGACTGTGAAAGTGACATTTTGGCCCTGTTGTCCCAAACTGCCCCAGCACTTCCCACATTGCTCAAAGTGGCTAGCTTTCATCCCAACACAGTTTATAGGGCCATACGGTACATAGTTTTCAAGTTACAGACTAAGCTAAGCAAAATGAATCTTTTTTTTTTTACTGTGAAAACGGCACTTTGGGACTGTGAAAGTGACATTTTGGCCCTGTTGTCCCAAACTGCCCCAGCACTTCCCACATTGCTCAAAGTGGCTAGCTTTCATCCCAACACAGTTTATAGGGCCATACGGTACATAGTTTTCAAGTTACAGACTAAGCTAAGCAAAAGTGAACCAGGCCTTTTTACTGTGAAAATGGCACTTTGGGACTGTGAAAGTGACATTTTGGCCCTGTTGTCCCAAACTGCCCCAGCACTTCCCACATTGCTCAAAGTGGCTAGCTTTCATCCCAACACAGTTTATAGGGCCATACGGTACATAGTTTTCAAGTTACAGACTAAGCTAAGCAAAAGTGAACCAGGCCTTTTTACTGTGAAAATGGCACTTTGGGACTGTGAAAGTGACATTTTGGCCCTGTTGTCCCAAACTGCCCCAGCACTTCCCACATTGCTCAAAGTGGCTAGCTTTCATCCCAACACAGTTTATAGGGCCATACGGTACATAGTTTTCAAGTTACAGACTAAGCTAAGCAAAAGTGAACCAGGCCTTTTTACTGTGAAAAAGGCACTTTGGGACTGTGAAAGTGACATTTTGGCCCTGTTCGTTCCCTGTTGTCCCAAACTGCCCCAGCTCTTGCCACAATGCTCAAAGTGGCTAGCTTTCATCCCAACACAGTTTATAGGGCCATACGGTACATAGTTTTCAAGTTACAGACTAAGCTAAGCAAAAGTGAACCAGGCCTTTTTACTGTGAAAATGGCACTTTGGGACTGTGAAAGTGACATTTTGGCCCTGTTGTCCCAAACTGCCCCAGCACTTCCCACACTGCTCAAAGTGGCTAGCTTTCATCCCAACACAGTTTATAGGGCCATACGGTACATAGTTTTCAAGTTACAGACTAAGCTAAGCAAAAGTGAACCAGGCCTTTTTACTGTGAAAATGGCACTTTGGGACTGTGAAAGTGACATTTTGGCCCTGTTGTCCCAAACTGCCCCAGCACTTCCCACATTGCTCAAAGTGGCTAGCTTTCATCCCAACACAGTTTATAGGGCCATACGGTACATAGTTTTCAAGTTACAGACTAAGCTAAGCAAAAGTGAACCAGGCCTTTTTACTGTGAAAATGGCACTTTGGGACTGTGAAAGTGACATTTTGGCCCTGTTGTCCCAAACTGCCCCAGCACTTCCCACATTGCTCAAAGTGGCTAGCTTTCATCCCAACACAGTTTATAGGGCCATACGGTACATAGTTTTCAAGTTACAGACTAAGCTAAGCAAAATGAATCTTTTTTTTTTACTGTGAAAACGGCACTTTGGGACTGTGAAAGTGACATTTTGGCCCTGTTGTCCCAAACTGCCCCAGCACTTCCCACATTGCTCAAAGTGGCTAGCTTTCATCCCAACACAGTTTATAGGGCCATACGGTACATAGTTTTCAAGTTACAGACTAAGCTAAGCAAAAGTGAACCAGGCCTTTTTACTGTGAAAATGGCACTTTGGGACTGTGAAAGTGACATTTTGGCCCTGTTGTCCCAAACTGCCCCAGCACTTCCCACATTGCTCAAAGTGGCTAGCTTTCATCCCAACACAGTTTATAGGGCCATACGGTACATAGTTTTCAAGTTACAGACTAAGCTAAGCAAAAGTGAACCAGGCCTTTTTACTGTGAAAATGGCACTTTGGGACTGTGAAAGTGACATTTTGGCCCTGTTGTCCCAAACTGCCCCAGCACTTCCCACATTGCTCAAAGTGGCTAGCTTTCATCCCAACACAGTTTATAGGGCCATACGGTACATAGTTTTCAAGTTACAGACTAAGCTAAGCAAAAGTGAACCAGGCCTTTTTACTGTGAAAATGGCACTTTGGGACTGTGAAAGTGACATTTTGGCCCTGTTGTCCCAAACTGCCCCAGCACTTCCCACATTGCTCAAAGTGGCTAGCTTTCATCCCAACACAGTTTATAGGGCCATACGGTACATAGTTTTCAAGTTACAGACTAAGCTAAGCAAAAGTGAACCAGGCCTTTTTACTGTGAAAATGGCACTTTGGGACTGTGAAAGTGACATTTTGGCCCTGTTGTCCCAAACTGCCCCAGCACTTCCCACATTGCTCAAAGTGGCTAGCTTTCATCCCAACACAGTTTATAGGGCCATACGGTACATAGTTTTCAAGTTACAGACTAAGCTAAGCAAAAGTGAACCAGGCCTTTTTACTGTGAAAATGGCACTTTGGGACTGTGAAAGTGACATTTTGGCCCTGTTGTCCCAAACTGCCCCAGCACTTCCCACATTGCTCAAAGTGGCTAGCTTTCATCCCAACACAGTTTATAGGGCCATACGGTACATAGTTTTCAAGTTACAGACTAAGCTAAGCAAAAGTGAACCAGGCCTTTTTACTGTGAAAATGGCACTTTGGGACTGTGAAAGTGACATTTTGGCCCTGTCGTTCCTGTTGTCCCAAACTGCCCCAGCTCTTGCCACAATGCTCAAAGTGGCTAGCTTTCATCCCAACACAGTTTATAGGGCCATACGGTACATAGTTTTCAAGTTACAGACTAAGCTAAGCAAAAGTGAACCAGGCCTTTTTACTGTGAAAATGGCACTTTGGGACTGTGAAAGTGACATTTTGGCCCTGTTGTCCCAAACTGCCCCAGCACTTCCCACATTGCTCAAAGTGGCTAGCTTTCATCCCAACACAGTTTATAGGGCCATACGGTACATAGTTTTCAAGTTACAGACTAAGCTAAGCAAAAGTGAACCAGGCCTTTTTACTGTGAAAATGGCACTTTGGGACTGTGAAAGTGACATTTTGGCCCTGTTGTCCCAAACTGCCCCAGCACTTCCCACATTGCTCAAAGTGGCTAGCTTTCATCCCAACACAGTTTATAGGGCCATACGGTACATAGTTTTCAAGTTACAGACTAAGCTAAGCAAAAGTGAACCAGGCCTTTTTACTGTGAAAATGGCACTTTGGGACTGTGAAAGTGACATTTTGGCCCTGTTCGTTCCCTGTTGTCCCAAACTGCCCCAGCTCTTGCCACAATGCTCAAAGTGGCTAGCTTTCATCCCAACACAGTTTATAGGGCCATACGGTACATAGTTTTCAAGTTACAGACTAAGCTAAGCAAAAGTGAACCAGGCCTTTTTACTGTGAAAATGGCACTTTGGGACTGTGAAAGTGACATTTTGGCCCTGTTGTCCCAAACTGCCCCAGCACTTCCCACATTGAAGTGGCTAGCTTTCATCCCAACACAGTTTATAGGGCCATACGGTACATAGTTTTCAAGTTACAGACTAAGCTAAGCAAAAGTGAACCAGGCCTTTTTACTGTGAAAATGGCACTTTGGGACTGTGAAAGTGACATTTTGGCCCTGTTGTCCCAAACTGCCCCAGCACTTCCCACATTGCTCAAAGTGGCTAGCTTTCATCCCAACACAGTTTATAGGGCCATACGGTACATAGTTTTCAAGTTACAGACTAAGCTAAGCAAAAGTGAACCAGGCCTTTTTACTGTGAAAATGGCACTTTGGGACTGTGAAAGTGACATTTTGGCCCTGTTCGTTCCCTGTTGTCCCAAACTGCCCCAGCTCTTGCCACAATGCTCAAAGTGGCTAGCTTTCATCCCAACACAGTTTATAGGGCCATACGGTACATAGTTTTCAAGTTACAGACTAAGCTAAGCAAAAGTGAACCAGGCCTTTTTACTGTGAAAATGGCACTTTGGGACTGTGAAAGTGACATTTTGGCCCTGTTGTCCCAAACTGCCCCAGCACTTCCCACATTGCTCAAAGTGGCTAGCTTTCATCCCAACACAGTTTATAGGGCCATACGGTACATAGTTTTCAAGTTACAGACTAAGCTAAGCAAAAGTGAACCAGGCCTTTTTACTGTGAAAATGGCACTTTGGGACTGTGAAAGTGACATTTTGGCCCTGTTGTCCCAAACTGCCCCAGCACTTCCCACATTGCTCAAAGTGGCTAGCTTTCATCCCAACACAGTTTATAGGGCCATACGGTACATAGTTTTCAAGTTACAGACTAAGCTAAGCAAAATGAATCTGGTTTTTTTTTACTGTGAAAATGGCACTTTGGGACTGTGAAAGTGACATTTTGGCCCTGTTGTCCCAAACTGCCCCAGCACTTCCCACATTGCTCAAAGTGGCTAGCTTTCATCCCAACACAGTTTATAGGGCCATACGGTACATAGTTTTCAAGTTACAGACTAAGCTAAGCAAAAGTGAACCAGGCCTTTTTACTGTGAAAATGGCACTTTGGGACTGTGAAAGTGACATTTTGGCCCTGTTGTCCCAAACTGCCCCAGCACTTCCCACATTGCTCAAAGTGGCTAGCTTTCATCCCAACACAGTTTATAGGGCCATACGGTACATAGTTTTCAAGTTACAGACTAAGCTAAGCAAAATGAATCTGTTTTTTTTTTACTGTGAAAATGGCACTTTGGGACTGTGAAAGTGACATTTTGGCCCTGTTGTCCCAAACTGCCCCAGCACTTCCCACATTGCTCAAAGTGGCTAGCTTTCATCCCAACACAGTTTATAGGGCCATACGGTACATAGTTTTCAAGTTACAGACTAAGCTAAGCAAAAGTGAACCAGGCCTTTTTACTGTGAAAATGGCACTTTGGGACTGTGAAAGTGACATTTTGGCCCTGTTGTCCCAAACTGCCCCAGCACTTCCCACATTGCTCAAAGTGGCTAGCTTTCATCCCAACACAGTTTATAGGGCCATACGGTACATAGTTTTCAAGTTACAGACTAAGCTAAGCAAAAGTGAACCAGGCCTTTTTACTGTGAAAATGGCACTTTGGGACTGTGAAAGTGACATTTTGGCCCTGTTCGTTCCCTGTTGTCCCAAACTGCCCCAGCTCTTGCCACAATGCTCAAAGTGGCTAGCTTTCATCCCAACACAGTTTATAGGGCCATACGGTACATAGTTTTCAAGTTACAGACTAAGCTAAGCAAAAGTGAACCAGGCCTTTTTACTGTGAAAATGGCACTTTGGGACTGTGAAAGTGACATTTTGGCCCTGTTGTCCCAAACTGCCCCAGCACTTCCCACATTGCTCAAAGTGGCTAGCTTTCATCCCAACACAGTTTATAGGGCCATACGGTACATAGTTTTCAAGTTACAGACTAAGCTAAGCAAAAGTGAACCAGGCCTTTTTACTGTGAAAATGGCACTTTGGGACTGTGAAAGTGACATTTTGGCCCTGTTGTCCCAAACTGCCCCAGCACTTCCCACATTGCTCAAAGTGGCTAGCTTTCATCCCAACACAGTTTATAGGGCCATACGGTACATAGTTTTCAAGTTACAGACAAAGCTAAGCAAAATGAATCTTTTTTTTTTACTGTGAAAACGGCACTTTGGGACTGTGAAAGTGACATTTTGGCCCTGTTGTCCCAAACTGCCCCAGCACTTCCCACATTGCTCAAAGTGGCTAGCTTTCATCCCAACACAGTTTATAGGGCCATACGGTACATAGTTTTCAAGTTACAGACTAAGCTAAGCAAAATGAATCTGTTTTTTTTTACTGTGAAAATGGCACTTTGGGACTGTGAAAGTGACATTTTGGCCCTGTTGTCCCAAACTGCCCCAGCACTTCCCACATTGCTCAAAGTGGCTAGCTTTCATCCCAACACAGTTTATAGGGCCATACGGTACATAGTTTTCAAGTTACAGACTAAGCTAAGCAAAAGTGAACCAGGCCTTTTTACTGTGAAAATGGCACTTTGGGACTGTGAAAGTGACATTTTGGCCCTGTTGTCCCAAACTGCCCCAGCACTTCCCACATTGCTCAAAGTGGCTAGCTTTCATCCCAACACAGTTTATAGGGCCATACGGTACATAGTTTTCAAGTTACAGACTAAGCTAAGCAAAATGAATCTGTTTTTTTTTTACTGTGAAAATGGCACTTTGGGACTGTGAAAGTGACATTTTGGCCCTGTTGTCCCAAACTGCCCCAGCACTTCCCACATTGCTCAAAGTGGCTAGCTTTCATCCCAACACAGTTTATAGGGCCATACGGTACATAGTTTTCAAGTTACAGACTAAGCTAAGCAAAAGTGAACCAGGCCTTTTTACTGTGAAAATGGCACTTTGGGACTGTGAAAGTGACATTTTGGCCCTGTTGTCCCAAACTGCCCCAGCACTTCCCACATTGCTCAAAGTGGCTAGCTTTCATCCCAACACAGTTTATAGGGCCATACGGTACATAGTTTTCAAGTTACAGACTAAGCTAAGCAAAAGTGAACCAGGCCTTTTTACTGTGAAAATGGCACTTTGGGACTGTGAAAGTGACATTTTGGCCCTGTTGTCCCAAACTGCCCCAGCACTTCCCACATTGCTCAAAGTGGCTAGCTTTCATCCCAACACAGTTTATAGGGCCATACGGTACATAGTTTTCAAGTTACAGACTAAGCTAAGCAAAATGAATCTTTTTTTTTTTACTGTGAAAACGGCACTTTGGGACTGTGAAAGTGACATTTTGGCCCTGTTGTCCCAAACTGCCCCAGCACTTCCCACATTGCTCAAAGTGGCTAGCTTTCATCCCAACACAGTTTATAGGGCCATACGGTACATAGTTTTCAAGTTACAGACTAAGCTAAGCAAAAGTGAACCAGGCCTTTTTTACTGTGAAAATGGCACTTTGGGACTGTGAAAGTGACATTTTGGCCCTGTTGTCCCAAACTGCCCCAGCACTTCCCACATTGCTCAAAGTGGCTAGCTTTCATCCCAACACAGTTTATAGGGCCATACGGTACATAGTTTTCAAGTTACAGACTAAGCTAAGCAAAAGTGAACCAGGCCTTTTTACTGTGAAAATGGCACTTTGGGACTGTGAAAGTGACATTTTGGCCCTGTTGTCCCAAACTGCCCCAGCACTTCCCACATTGCTCAAAGTGGCTAGCTTTCATCCCAACACAGTTTATAGGGCCATACGGTACATAGTTTTCAAGTTACAGACTAAGCTAAGCAAAAGTGAACCAGGCCTTTTTACTGTGAAAATGGCACTTTGGGACTGTGAAAGTGACATTTTGGCCCTGTTCGTTCCCTGTTGTCCCAAACTGCCCCAGCTCTTGCCACAATGCTCAAAGTGGCTAGCTTTCATCCCAACACAGTTTATAGGGCCATACGGTACATAGTTTTCAAGTTACAGACTAAGCTAAGCAAAAGTGAACCAGGCCTTTTTACTGTGAAAATGGCACTTTGGGACTGTGAAAGTGACATTTTGGCCCTGTTGTCCCAAAACTGCCCCAGCACTTCCCACACTGCTCAAAGTGGCTAGCTTTCATCCCAACACAGTTTATAGGGCCATACGGTACATAGTTTTCAAGTTACAGACTAAGCTAAGCAAAAGTGAACCAGGCCTTTTTACTGTGAAAATGGCACTTTGGGACTGTGAAAGTGACATTTTGGCCCTGTTGTCCCAAACTGCCCCAGCACTTCCCACATTGCTCAAAGTGGCTAGCTTTCATCCCAACACAGTTTATAGGGCCATACGGTACATAGTTTTCAAGTTACAGACTAAGCTAAGCAAAAGTGAACCAGGCCTTTTTACTGTGAAAATGGCACTTTGGGACTGTGAAAGTGACATTTTGGCCCTGTTGTCCCAAACTGCCCCAGCACTTCCCACATTGCTCAAAGTGGCTAGCTTTCATCCCAACACAGTTTATAGGGCCATACGGTACATAGTTTTCAAGTTACAGACTAAGCTAAGCAAAAGTGAACCAGGCCTTTTTACTGTGAAAATGGCACTTTGGGACTGTGAAAGTGACATTTTGGCCCTGTTCGTTCCCTGTTGTCCCAAACTGCCCCAGCTCTTGCCACAATGCTCAAAGTGGCTAGCTTTCATCCCAACACAGTTTATAGGGCCATACGGTACATAGTTTTCAAGTTACAGACTAAGCTAAGCAAAAGTGAACCAGGCCTTTTTACTGTGAAAATGGCACTTTGGGACTGTGAAAGTGACATTTTGGCCCTGTTGTCCCAAACTGCCCCAGCACTTCCCACATTGCTCAAAGTGGCTAGCTTTCATCCCAACACAGTTTATAGGGCCATACGGTACATAGTTTTCAAGTTACAGACTAAGCTAAGCAAAAGTGAACCAGGCCTTTTTACTGTGAAAATGGCACTTTGGGACTGTGAAAGTGACATTTTGGCCCTGTTGTCCCAAACTGCCCCAGCACTTCCCACATTGCTCAAAGTGGCTAGCTTTCATCCCAACACAGTTTATAGGGCCATACGGTACATAGTTTTCAAGTTACAGACAAAGCTAAGCAAAATGAATCTTTTTTTTTTACTGTGAAAACGGCACTTTGGGACTGTGAAAGTGACATTTTGGCCCTGTTGTCCCAAACTGCCCCAGCACTTCCCACATTGCTCAAAGTGGCTAGCTTTCATCCCAACACAGTTTATAGGGCCATACGGTACATAGTTTTCAAGTTACAGACTAAGCTAAGCAAAATGAATCTGTTTTTTTTACTGTGAAAATGGCACTTTGGGACTGTGAAAGTGACATTTTGGCCCGTGACATTTTGGCCCTGTTGTCCCAAACTGCCCCAGCACTTCCACATTGCTCAAAGTGGCTAGCTTTCATCCAACACAGTTTATAGGGCCATACGGTACATAGTTTTCAAGTTACAGACTAAGCTAAGCAAAAGTGAACCAGGCCTTTTTACTGTGAAAATGGCACTTTGGGACTGTGAAAGTGACATTTTGGCCCTGTTGTCCCAAACTGCCCCAGCACTTCCCACATTGCTCAAAGTGGCTAGCTTTCATCCCAACACAGTTTATAGGGCCATACGGTACATAGTTTTCAAGTTACAGACTAAGCTAAGCAAAATGAATCTGTTTTTTTTACTGTGAAAATGGCACTTTGGGACTGTGAAAGTGACATTTTGGCCCTGTTGTCCCAAACTGCCCCAGCACTTCCCACATTGCTCAAAGTGGCTAGCTTTCATCCCAACACAGTTTATAGGGCCATACGGTACATAGTTTTCAAGTTACAGACTAAGCTAAGCAAAAGTGAACCAGGCCTTTTTACTGTGAAAATGGCACTTTGGGACTGTGAAAGTGACATTTTGGCCCTGTTGTCCCAAACTGCCCCAGCACTTCCCACATTGCTCAAAGTGGCTAGCTTTCATCCCAACACAGTTTATAGGGCCATACGGTACATAGTTTTCAAGTTACAGACTAAGCTAAGCAAAAGTGAACCAGGCCTTTTTACTGTGAAAATGGCACTTTGGGACTGTGAAAGTGACATTTTGGCCCTGTTGTCCCAAACTGCCCCAGCACTTCCCACATTGCTCAAAGTGGCTAGCTTTCATCCCAACACAGTTTATAGGGCCATACGGTACATAGTTTTCAAGTTACAGACTAAGCTAAGCAAAAGTGAACCAGGCCTTTTTACTGTGAAAATGGCACTTTGGGACTGTGAAAGTGACATTTTGGCCCTGTCTTGTCCCAAACTGCCCCAGCTCTTGCCACAATGCTCAAAGTGGCTAGCTTTCATCCCAACACAGTTTATAGGGCCATACGGTACATAGTTTTCAAGTTACAGACTAAGCTAAGCAAAAGTGAACCAGGCCTTTTTACTGGGAAAATGGCACTTTGGGACTGTGAAAGTGACATTTTGGCCCTGTTGTCCCAAACTGCCCCAGCACTTCCACATTGCTCAAAGTGGCTAGCTTTCATCCCAACACAGTTTATAGGGCCATACGGTACATAGTTTTCAAGTTACAGACTAAGCTAAGCAAAAGTGAACCAGGCCTTTTTACTGTGAAAATGGCACTTTGGGACTGTGAAAGTGACATTTTGGCCCTGTTGTCCCAAACTGCCCCAGCACTTCCCACATTGCTCAAAGTGGCTAGCTTTCATCCCAACACAGTTTATAGGGCCATACGGTACATAGTTTTCAAGTTACAGACAAAGCTAAGCAAAATGAATCTTTTTTTTTTACTGTGAAAACGGCACTTTGGGACTGTGAAAGTGACATTTTGGCCCTGTTGTCCCAAACTGCCCCAGCACTTCCCACATTGCTCAAAGTGGCTAGCTTTCATCCCAACACAGTTTATAGGGCCATACGGTACATAGTTTTCAAGTTACAGACTAAGCTAAGCAAAATGAATCTGTTTTTTTTTACTGTGAAAATGGCACTTTGGGACTGTGAAAGTGACATTTTGGCCCTGTTGTCCCAAACTGCCCCAGCACTTCCCACATTGCTCAAAGTGGCTAGCTTTCATCCCAACACAGTTTATAGGGCCATACGGTACATAGTTTTCAAGTTACAGACTAAGCTAAGCAAAAGTGAACCAGGCCTTTTTACTGTGAAAATGGCACTTTGGGACTGTGAAAGTGACATTTTGGCCCTGTTGTCCCAAACTGCCCCAGCACTTCCCACATTGCTCAAAGTGGCTAGCTTTCATCCCAACACAGTTTATAGGGCCATACGGTACATAGTTTTCAAGTTACAGACTAAGCTAAGCAAAAGTGAACCAGGCCTTTTTACTGTGAAAATGGCACTTTGGGACTGTGAAAGTGACATTTTGGCCCTGTTCGTTCCCTTTTGTCCCAAACTGCCCCAGCTCTTGCCACAATGCTCAAAGTGGCTAGCTTTCATCCCAACACAGTTTATAGGGCCATACGGTACATAGTTTTCAAGTTACAGACTAAGCTAAGCAAAAGTGAACCAGGCCTTTTTACTGTGAAAATGGCACTTTGGGACTGTGAAAGTGACATTTTGGCCCTGTTGTCCCAAACTGCCCCAGCACTTCCCACATTGCTCAAAGTGGCTAGCTTTCATCCCAACACAGTTTATAGGGCCATACGGTACATAGTTTTCAAGTTACAGACTAAGCTAAGCAAAAGTGAACCAGGCCTTTTTACTGTGAAAATGGCACTTTGGGACTGTGAAAGTGACATTTTGGCCCTGTTGTCCCAAACTGCCCCAGCACTTCCCACATTGCTCAAAGTGGCTAGCTTTCATCCCAACACAGTTTATAGGGCCATACGGTACATAGTTTTCAAGTTACAGACAAAGCTAAGCAAAATGAATCTTTTTTTTTTACTGTGAAAACGGCACTTTGGGACTGTGAAAGTGACATTTTGGCCCTGTTGTCCCAAACTGCCCCAGCACTTCCCACATTGCTCAAAGTGGCTAGCTTTCATCCCAACACAGTTTATAGGGCCATACGGTACATAGTTTTCAAGTTACAGACTAAGCTAAGCAAAATGAATCTGTTTTTTTTTACTGTGAAAATGGCACTTTGGGACTGTGAAAGTGACATTTTGGCCCTGTTGTCCCAAACTGCCCCAGCACTTCCCACATTGCTCAAAGTGGCTAGCTTTCATCCCAACACAGTTTATAGGGCCATACGGTACATAGTTTTCAAGTTACAGACTAAGCTAAGCAAAAGTGAACCAGGCCTTTTTACTGTGAAAATGGCACTTTGGGACTGTGAAAGTGACATTTTGGCCCTGTTGTCCCAAACTGCCCCAGCACTTCCCACATTGCTCAAAGTGGCTAGCTTTCATCCCAACACAGTTTATAGGGCCATACGGTACATAGTTTTCAAGTTACAGACTAAGCTAAGCAAAATGAATCTGTTTTTTTTTACTGTGAAAATGGCACTTTGGGACTGTGAAAGTGACATTTTGGCCCTGTTGTCCCAAACTGCCCCAGCACTTCCCACATTGCTCAAAGTGGCTAGCTTTCATCCCAACACAGTTTATAGGGCCATACGGTACATAGTTTTCAAGTTACAGACTAAGCTAAGCAAAAGTGAACCAGGCCTTTTTACTGTGAAAATGGCACTTTGGGACTGTGAAAGTGACATTTTGGCCCTGTTGTCCCAAACTGCCCCAGCACTTCCCACATTGCTCAAAGTGGCTAGCTTTCATCCCAACACAGTTTATAGGGCCATACGGTACATAGTTTTCAAGTTACAGACTAAGCTAAGCAAAAGTGAACCAGGCCTTTTTACTGTGAAAATGGCACTTTGGGACTGTGAAAGTGACATTTTGGCCCTGTTGTCCCAAACTGCCCCAGCACTTCCCACATTGCTCAAAGTGGCTAGCTTTCATCCCAACACAGTTTATAGGGCCATACGGTACATAGTTTTCAAGTTACAGACTAAGCTAAGCAAAATGAATCTTTTTTTTTTACTGTGAAAACGGCACTTTGGGACTGTGAAAGTGACATTTTGGCCCTGTTGTCCCAAACTGCCTCAGCACTTCCCACATTGCTCAAAGTGGCTAGCTTTCATCCCAACACAGTTTATAGGGCCATACGGTACATAGTTTTCAAGTTACAGACTAAGCTAAGCAAAAGTGAACCAGGCCTTTTTACTGTGAAAATGGCACTTTGGGACTGTGAAAGTGACATTTTGGCCCTGTTGTCCCAAACTGCCCCAGCACTTCCCACATTGCTCAAAGTGGCTAGCTTTCATCCCAACACAGTTTATAGGGCCATACGGTACATAGTTTTCAAGTTACAGACTAAGCTAAGCAAAAGTGAACCAGGCCTTTTTACTGTGAAAATGGCACTTTGGGACTGTGAAAGTGACATTTTGGCCCTGTTGTCCCAAACTGCCCCAGCACTTCCCACATTGCTCAAAGTGGCTAGCTTTCATCCCAACACAGTTTATAGGGCCATACGGTACATAGTTTTCAAGTTACAGACTAAGCTAAGCAAAAGTGAACCAGGCCTTTTTACTGTGAAAATGGCACTTTGGGACTGTGAAAGTGACATTTTGGCCCTGTTCGTTCCCTGTTGTCCCAAACTGCCCCAGCTCTTGCCACAATGCTCAAAGTGGCTAGCTTTCATCCCAACACAGTTTATAGGGCCATACGGTACATAGTTTTCAAGTTACAGACTAAGCTAAGCAAAAGTGAACCAGGCCTTTTTACTGTGAAAATGGCACTTTGGGACTGTGAAAGTGACATTTTGGCCCTGTTGTCCCAAACTGCCCCAGCACTTCCCACACTGCTCAAAGTGGCTAGCTTTCATCCCAACACAGTTTATAGGGCCATACGGTACATAGTTTTCAAGTTACAGACTAAGCTAAGCAAAAGTGAACCAGGCCTTTTTACTGTGAAAATGGCACTTTGGGACTGTGAAAGTGACATTTTGGCCCTGTTGTCCCAAACTGCCCCAGCACTTCCCACATTGCTCAAAGTGGCTAGCTTTCATCCCAACACAGTTTATAGGGCCATACGGTACATAGTTTTCAAGTTACAGACTAAGCTAAGCAAAAGTGAACCAGGCCTTTTTACTGTGAAAATGGCACTTTGGGACTGTGAAAGTGACATTTTGGCCCTGTTGTCCCAAACTGCCCCAGCACTTCCCACATTGCTCAAAGTGGCTAGCTTTCATCCCAACACAGTTTATAGGGCCATACGGTACATAGTTTTCAAGTTACAGACTAAGCTAAGCAAAATGAATCTTTTTTTTTTTACTGTGAAAACGGCACTTTGGGACTGTGAAAGTGACATTTTGGCCCTGTTGTCCCAAACTGCCCCAGCACTTCCCACATTGCTCAAAGTGGCTAGCTTTCATCCCAACACAGTTTATAGGGCCATACGGTACATAGTTTTCAAGTTACAGACTAAGCTAAGCAAAAGTGAACCAGGCCTTTTTACTGTGAAAATGGCACTTTGGGACTGTGAAAGTGACATTTTGGCCCTGTTGTCCCAAACTGCCCCAGCACTTCCCACATTGCTCAAAGTGGCTAGCTTTCATCCCAACACAGTTTATAGGGCCATACGGTACATAGTTTTCAAGTTACAGACTAAGCTAAGCAAAAGTGAACCAGGCCTTTTTACTGTGAAAATGGCACTTTGGGACTGTGAAAGTGACATTTTGGCCCTGTTGTCCCAAACTGCCCCAGCACTTCCCACATTGCTCAAAGTGGCTAGCTTTCATCCCAACACAGTTTATAGGGCCATACGGTACATAGTTTTCAAGTTACAGACTAAGCTAAGCAAAAGTGAACCAGGCCTTTTTACTGTGAAAATGGCACTTTGGGACTGTGAAAGTGACATTTTGGCCCTGTTCGTTCCCTGTTGTCCCAAACTGCCCCAGCTCTTGCCACAATGCTCAAAGTGGCTAGCTTTCATCCCAACACAGTTTATAGGGCCATACGGTACATAGTTTTCAAGTTACAGACTAAGCTAAGCAAAAGTGAACCAGGCCTTTTTACTGTGAAAATGGCACTTTGGGACTGTGAAAGTGACATTTTGGCCCTGTTGTCCCAAACTGCCCCAGCACTTCCCACACTGCTCAAAGTGGCTAGCTTTCATCCCAACACAGTTTATAGGGCCATACGGTACATAGTTTTCAAGTTACAGACTAAGCTAAGCAAAAGTGAACCAGGCCTTTTTACTGTGAAAATGGCACTTTGGGACTGTGAAAGTGACATTTTGGCCCTGTTGTCCCAAACTGCCCCAGCACTTCCCACATTGCTCAAAGTGGCTAGCTTTCATCCCAACACAGTTTATAGGGCCATACGGTACATAGTTTTCAAGTTACAGACTAAGCTAAGCAAAAGTGAACCAGGCCTTTTTACTGTGAAAATGGCACTTTGGGACTGTGAAAGTGACATTTTGGCCCTGTTGTCCCAAACTGCCCCAGCACTTTCCAAATTGCTCAAAGTGGCTAGCTTTCATCCCAACACAGTTTATAGGGCCATACGGTACATAGTTTTCAAGTTACAGACTAAGCTAAGCAAAAGTGAACCAGGCCTTTTTACTGTGAAAATGGCACTTTGGGACTGTGAAAGTGACATTTTGGCCCTGTTCGTTCCCTGTTGTCCCAAACTGCCCCAGCTCTTGCCACAATGCTCAAAGTGGCTAGCTTTCATCCCAACACAGTTTATAGGGCCATACGGTACATAGTTTTCAAGTTACAGACTAAGCTAAGCAAAAGTGAACCAGGCCTTTTTACTGTGAAAATGGCACTTTGGGACTGTGAAAGTGACATTTTGGCCCTGTTGTCCCAAACTGCCCCAGCACTTCCCACATTGCTCAAAGTGGCTAGCTTTCATCCCAACACAGTTTATAGGGCCATACGGTACATAGTTTTCAAGTTACAGACTAAGCTAAGCAAAATGAATCTGTTTTTTTTTACTGTGAAAATGGCACTTTGGGACTGTGAAAGTGACATTTTGGCCCTGTTGTCCCAAACTGCCCCAGCACTTCCCACATTGCTCAAAGTGGCTAGCTTTCATCCCAACACAGTTTATAGGGCCATACGGTACATAGTTTTCAAGTTACAGACTAAGCTAAGCAAAAGTGAACCAGGCCTTTTTACTGTGAAAATGGCACTTTGGGACTGTGAAAGTGACATTTTGGCCCTGTTGTCCCAAACTGCCCCAGCACTTCCCACATTGCTCAAAGTGGCTAGCTTTCATCCCAACACAGTTTATAGGGCCATACGGTACATAGTTTTCAAGTTACAGACTAAGCTAAGCAAAAGTGAACCAGGCCTTTTTACTGTGAAAATGGCACTTTGGGACTGTGAAAGTGACATTTTGGCCCTGTTGTCCCAAACTGCCCCAGCACTTCCCACATTGCTCAAAGTGGCTAGCTTTCATCCCAACACAGTTTATAGGGCCATACGGTACATAGTTTTCAAGTTACAGACTAAGCTAAGCAAAATGAATCTTTTTTTTTTACTGTGAAAACGGCACTTTGGGACTGTGAAAGTGACATTTTGGCCCTGTTGTCCCAAACTGCCCCAGCACTTCCCACATTGCTCAAAGTGGCTAGCTTTCATCCCAACACAGTTTATAGGGCCATACGGTACATAGTTTTCAAGTTACAGACTAAGCTAAGCAAAAGTGAACCAGGCCTTTTTACTGTGAAAATGGCACTTTGGGACTGTGAAAGTGACATTTTGGCCCTGTTGTCCCAAACTGCCCCAGCACTTCCCACATTGCTCAAAGTGGCTAGCTTTCATCCCAACACAGTTTATAGGGCCATACGGTACATAGTTTTCAAGTTACAGACTAAGCTAAGCAAAAGTGAACCAGGCCTTTTTACTGTGAAAATGGCACTTTGGGACTGTGAAAGTGACATTTTGGCCCTGTTGTCCCAAACTGCCCCAGCACTTCCCACATTGCTCAAAGTGGCTAGCTTTCATCCCAACACAGTTTATAGGGCCATACGGTACATAGTTTTCAAGTTACAGACTAAGCTAAGCAAAAGTGAACCAGGCCTTTTTACTGTGAAAATGGCACTTTGGGACTGTGAAAGTGACATTTTGGCCCTGTTCGTTCCCTGTTGTCCCAAACTGCCCCAGCTCTTGCCACAATGCTCAAAGTGGCTAGCTTTCATCCCAACACAGTTTATAGGGCCATACGGTACATAGTTTTCAAGTTACAGACTAAGCTAAGCAAAAGTGAACCAGGCCTTTTTACTGTGAAAATGGCACTTTGGGACTGTGAAAGTGACATTTTGGCCCTGTTGTCCCAAACTGCCCCAGCACTTCCCACACTGCTCAAAGTGGCTAGCTTTCATCCCAACACAGTTTATAGGGCCATACGGTACATAGTTTTCAAGTTACAGACTAAGCTAAGCAAAAGTGAACCAGGCCTTTTTACTGTGAAAATGGCACTTTGGGACTGTGAAAGTGACATTTTGGCCCTGTTGTCCCAAACTGCCCCAGCACTTCCCACATTGCTCAAAGTGGCTAGCTTTCATCCCAACACAGTTTATAGGGCCATACGGTACATAGTTTTCAAGTTACAGACTAAGCTAAGCAAAAGTGAACCAGGCCTTTTTACTGTGAAAATGGCACTTTGGGACTGTGAAAGTGACATTTTGGCCCTGTTGTCCCAAACTGCCCCAGCACTTCCCACATTGCTCAAAGTGGCTAGCTTTCATCCCAACACAGTTTATAGGGCCATACGGTACATAGTTTTCAAGTTACAGACTAAGCTAAGCAAAATGAATCTTTTTTTTTTTACTGTGAAAACGGCACTTTGGGACTGTGAAAGTGACATTTTGGCCCTGTTGTCCCAAACTGCCCCAGCACTTCCCACATTGCTCAAAGTGGCTAGCTTTCATCCCAACACAGTTTATAGGGCCATACGGTACATAGTTTTCAAGTTACAGACTAAGCTAAGCAAAAGTGAACCAGGCCTTTTTACTGTGAAAATGGCACTTTGGGACTGTGAAAGTGACATTTTGGCCCTGTTGTCCCAAACTGCCCCAGCACTTCCCACATTGCTCAAAGTGGCTAGCTTTCATCCCAACACAGTTTATAGGGCCATACGGTACATAGTTTTCAAGTTACAGACTAAGCTAAGCAAAAGTGAACCAGGCCTTTTTACTGTGAAAATGGCACTTTGGGACTGTGAAAGTGACATTTTGGCCCTGTTGTCCCAAACTGCCCCAGCACTTCCCACATTGCTCAAAGTGGCTAGCTTTCATCCCAACACAGTTTATAGGGCCATACGGTACATAGTTTTCAAGTTACAGACTAAGCTAAGCAAAAGTGAACCAGGCCTTTTTACTGTGAAAATGGCACTTTGGGACTGTGAAAGTGACATTTTGGCCCTGTTCGTTCCCTGTTGTCCCAAACTGCCCCAGCTCTTGCCACAATGCTCAAAGTGGCTAGCTTTCATCCCAACACAGTTTATAGGGCCATACGGTACATAGTTTTCAAGTTACAGACTAAGCTAAGCAAAAGTGAACCAGGCCTTTTAACTGTGAAAATGGCACTTTGGGACTGTGAAAGTGACATTTTGGCCCTGTTGTCCCAAACTGCCCCAGCACTTCCCACATTGCTCAAAGTGGCTAGCTTTCATCCCAACACAGTTTATAGGGCCATACGGTACATAGTTTTCAAGTTACAGACTAAGCTAAGCAAAAGTGAACCAGGCCTTTTTACTGTGAAAATGGCACTTTGGGACTGTGAAAGTGACATTTTGGCCCTGTTGTCCCAAACTGCCCCAGCACTTCCCACATTGCTCAAAGTGGCTAGCTTTCATCCCAACACAGTTTATAGGGCCATACGGTACATAGTTTTCAAGTTACAGACTAAGCTAAGCAAAATGAATCTTTTTTTTTTACTGTGAAAACGGCACTTTGGGACTGTGAAAGTGACATTTTGGCCCTGTTGTCCCAAACTGCCCCAGCACTTCCCACATTGCTCAAAGTGGCTAGCTTTCATCCCAACACAGTTTATAGGGCCATACGGTACATAGTTTTCAAGTTACAGACTAAGCTAAGCAAAAGTGAACCAGGCCTTTTTACTGTGAAAATGGCACTTTGGGACTGTGAAAGTGACATTTTGGCCCTGTTGTCCCAAACTGCCCCAGCACTTCCCACATTGCTCAAAGTGGCTAGCTTTCATCCCAACACAGTTTATAGGGCCATACGGTACATAGTTTTCAAGTTACAGACTAAGCTAAGCAAAAGTGAACCAGGCCTTTTTACTGTGAAAATGGCACTTTGGGACTGTGAAAGTGACATTTTGGCCCTGTTGTCCCAAACTGCCCCAGCACTTCCCACATTGCTCAAAGTGGCTAGCTTTCATCCCAACACAGTTTATAGGGCCATACGGTACATAGTTTTCAAGTTACAGACTAAGCTAAGCAAAAGTGAACCAGGCCTTTTTACTGTGAAAATGGCACTTTGGGACTGTGAAAGTGACATTTTGGCCCTGTTGTCCCAAACTGCCCCAGCACTTCCCACATTGCTCAAAGTGGCTAGCTTTCATCCCAACACAGTTTATAGGGCCATACGGTACATAGTTTTCAAGTTACAGACTAAGCTAAGCAAAAGTGAACCAGGCCTTTTTACTGTGAAAATGGCACTTTGGGACTGTGAAAGTGACATTTTGGCCCTGTTCGTTCCCTGTTGTCCCAAACTGCCCCAGCTCTTGCCACAATGCTCAAAGTGGCTAGCTTTCATCCCAACACAGTTTATAGGGCCATACGGTACATAGTTTTCAAGTTACAGACTAAGCTAAGCAAAAGTGAACCAGGCCTTTTTACTGTGAAAATGGCACTTTGGGACTGTGAAAGTGACATTTTGGCCCTGTTGTCCCAAACTGCCCCAGCACTTCCCACATTGCTCAAAGTGGCTAGCTTTCATCCCAACACAGTTTAGAGGGCCATACGGTACATAGTTTTCAAGTTACAGACTAAGCTAAGCAAAAGTGAACCAGGCCTTTTTACTGTGAAAATGGCACTTTGGGACTGTGAAAGTGACATTTTGGCCCTGTTGTCCCAAACTGCCCCAGCACTTCCCACATTGCTCAAAGTGGCTAGCTTTCATCCCAACACAGTTTATAGGGCCATACGGTACATAGTTTTCAAGTTACAGACAAAGCTAAGCAAAATGAATCTTTTTTTTTTTACTGTGAAAACGGCACTTTGGGACTGTGAAAGTGACATTTTGGCCCTGTTGTCCCAAACTGCCCCAGCACTTCCCACATTGCTCAAAGTGGCTAGCTTTCATCCCAACACAGTTTATAGGGCCATACGGTACATAGTTTTCAAGTTACAGACTAAGCTAAGCAAAATGAATCTGTTTTTTTTTACTGTGAAAATGGCACTTTGGGACTGTGAAAGTGACATTTTGGCCCTGTTGTCCCAAACTGCCCCAGCACTTCCCACATTGCTCAAAGTGGCTAGCTTTCATCCCAACACAGTTTATAGGGCCATACGGTACATAGTTTTCAAGTTACAGACTAAGCTAAGCAAAAGTGAACCAGGCCTTTTTACTGTGAAAATGGCACTTTGGGACTGTGAAAGTGACATTTTGGCCCTGTTGTCCCAAACTGCCCCAGCACTTCCCACATTGCTCAAAGTGGCTAGCTTTCATCCCAACACAGTTTATAGGGCCATACGGTACATAGTTTTCAAGTTACAGACTAAGCTAAGCAAAATGAATCTTTTTTTTTTTACTGTGAAAACGGCACTTTGGGACTGTGAAAGTGACATTTTGGCCCTGTTGTCCCAAACTGCCCCAGCACTTCCCACATTGCTCAAAGTGGCTAGCTTTCATCCCAACACAGTTTATAGGGCCATACGGTACATAGTTTTCAAGTTACAGACTAAGCTAAGCAAAAGTGAACCAGGCCTTTTTACTGTGAAAATGGCACTTTGGGACTGTGAAAGTGACATTTTGGCCCTGTTGTCCCAAACTGCCCCAGCACTTCCCACATTGCTCAAAGTGGCTAGCTTTCATCCCAACACAGTTTATAGGGCCATACGGTACATAGTTTTCAAGTTACAGACTAAGCTAAGCAAAAGTGAACCAGGCCTTTTTACTGTGAAAATGGCACTTTGGGACTGTGAAAGTGACATTTTGGCCCTGTTGTCCCAAACTGCCCCAGCACTTCCCACATTGCTCAAAGTGGCTAGCTTTCATCCCAACACAGTTTATAGGGCCATACGGTACATAGTTTTCAAGTTACAGACTAAGCTAAGCAAAAGTGAACCAGGCCTTTTTACTGTGAAAATGGCACTTTGGGACTGTGAAAGTGACATTTTGGCCCTGTTCGTTCCCTGTTGTCCCAAACTGCCCCAGCTCTTGCCACAATGCTCAAAGTGGCTAGCTTTCATCCCAACACAGTTTATAGGGCCATACGGTACATAGTTTTCAAGTTACAGACTAAGCTAAGCAAAAGTGAACCAGGCCTTTTTACTGTGAAAATGGCACTTTGGGACTGTGAAAGTGACATTTTGGCCCTGTTGTCCCAAACTGCCCCAGCACTTCCCACACTGCTCAAAGTGGCTAGCTTTCATCCCAACACAGTTTATAGGGCCATACGGTACATAGTTTTCAAGTTACAGACTAAGCTAAGCAAAAGTGAACCAGGCCTTTTTACTGTGAAAATGGCACTTTGGGACTGTGAAAGTGACATTTTGGCCCTGTTGTCCCAAACTGCCCCAGCACTTCCCACATTGCTCAAAGTGGCTAGCTTTCATCCCAACACAGTTTATAGGGCCATACGGTACATAGTTTTCAAGTTACAGACTAAGCTAAGCAAAAGTGAACCAGGCCTTTTTACTGTGAAAATGGCACTTTGGGACTGTGAAAGTGACATTTTGGCCCTGTTGTCCCAAACTGCCCCAGCACTTCCCACATTGCTCAAAGTGGCTAGCTTTCATCCCAACACAGTTTATAGGGCCATACGGTACATAGTTTTCAAGTTACAGACTAAGCTAAGCAAAATGAATCTTTTTTTTTTTACTGTGAAAACGGCACTTTGGGACTGTGAAAGTGACATTTTGGCCCTGTTGTCCCAAACTGCCCCAGCACTTCCCACATTGCTCAAAATGGCTAGCTTTCATCCCAACACAGTTTATAGGGCCATATGGTACATAGTTTTCAAGTTACAGACTAAGCTAAGCAAAAGTGAACCAGGCCTTTTTACTGTGAAAATGGCACTTTGGGACTGTGAAAGTGACATTTTGGCCCTGTTGTCCCAAACTGCCCCAGCACTTCCCACATTGCTCAAAGTGGCTAGCTTTCATCCCAACACAGTTTATAGGGCCATACGGTACATAGTTTTCAAGTTACAGACTAAGCTAAGCAAAAGTGAACCAGGCCTTTTTACTGTGAAAATGGCACTTTGGGACTGTGAAAGTGACATTTTGGCCCTGTTGTCCCAAACTGCCCCAGCACTTCCCACATTGCTCAAAGTGGCTAGCTTTCATCCCAACACAGTTTATAGGGCCATACGGTACATAGTTTTCAAGTTACAGACTAAGCTAAGCAAAAGTGAACCAGGCCTTTTTACTGTGAAAATGGCACTTTGGGACTGTGAAAGTGACATTTTGGCCCTGTTGTCCCAAACTGCCCCAGCACTTCCCACATTGCTCAAAGTGGCTAGCTTTCATCCCAACACAGTTTATAGGGCCATACGGTACATAGTTTTCAAGTTACAGACTAAGCTAAGCAAAAGTGAACCAGGCCTTTTTACTGTGAAAATGGCACTTTGGGACTGTGAAAGTGACATTTTGGCCCTGTTGTCCCAAACTGCCCCAGCACTTCCCACATTGCTCAAAGTGGCTAGCTTTCATCCCAACACAGTTTATAGGGCCATACGGTACATAGTTTTCAAGTTACAGACTAAGCTAAGCAAAATGAATCTGTTTTTTTTTTACTGTGAAAATGGCACTTTGGGACTGTGAAAGTGACATTTTGGCCCTGTTGTCCCAAACTGCCCCAGCACTTCCCACATTGCTCAAAGTGGCTAGCTTTCATCCCAACACAGTTTATAGGGCCATACGGTACATAGTTTTCAAGTTACAGACTAAGCTAAGCAAAAGTGAACCAGGCCTTTTTACTGTGAAAATGGCACTTTGGGACTGTGAAAGTGACATTTTGGCCCTGTTGTCCCAAACTGCCCCAGCACTTCCCACATTGCTCAAAGTGGCTAGCTTTCATCCCAACACAGTTTATAGGGCCATACGGTACATAGTTTTCAAGTTACAGACTAAGCTAAGCAAAATGAATCTTTTTTTTTTACTGTGAAAACGGCACTTTGGGACTGTGAAAGTGACATTTTGGCCCTGTTGTCCCAAACTGCCCCAGCACTTCCCACATTGCTCAAAGTGGCTAGCTTTCATCCCAACACAGTTTATAGGGCCATACGGTACATAGTTTTCAAGTTACAGACTAAGCTAAGCAAAAGTGAACCAGGCCTTTTTACTGTGAAAATGGCACTTTGGGACTGTGAAAGTGACATTTTGGCCCTGTTGTCCCAAACTGCCCCAGCACTTCCCACATTGCTCAAAGTGGCTAGCTTTCATCCCAACACAGTTTATAGGGCCATACGGTACATAGTTTTCAAGTTACAGACTAAGCTAAGCAAAAGTGAACCAGGCCTTTTTACTGTGAAAATGGCACTTTGGGACTGTGAAAGTGACATTTTGGCCCTGTTGTCCCAAACTGCCCCAGCACTTCCCACATTGCTCAAAGTGGCTAGCTTTCATCCCAACACAGTTTATAGGGCCATACGGTACATAGTTTTCAAGTTACAGACTAAGCTAAGCAAAAGTGAACCAGGCCTTTTTACTGTGAAAATGGCACTTTGGGACTGTGAAAGTGACATTTTGGCCCTGTTCGTTCCCTGTTGTCCCAAACTGCCCCAGCTCTTGCCACAATGCTCAAAGTGGCTAGCTTTCATCCCAACACAGTTTATAGGGCCATACGGTACATAGTTTTCAAGTTACAGACTAAGCTAAGCAAAAGTGAACCAGGCCTTTTTACTGTGAAAATGGCACTTTGGGACTGTGAAAGTGACATTTTGGCCCTGTTGTCCCAAACTGCCCCAGCACTTCCCACACTGCTCAAAGTGGCTAGCTTTCATCCCAACACAGTTTATAGGGCCATACGGTACATAGTTTTCAAGTTACAGACTAAGCTAAGCAAAAGTGAACCAGGCCTTTTTACTGTGAAAATGGCACTTTGGGACTGTGAAAGTGACATTTTGGCCCTGTTGTCCCAAACTGCCCCAGCACTTCCCACATTGCTCAAAGTGGCTAGCTTTCATCCCAACACAGTTTATAGGGCCATACGGTACATAGTTTTCAAGTTACAGACTAAGCTAAGCAAAAGTGAACCAGGCCTTTTTACTGTGAAAATGGCACTTTGGGACTGTGAAAGTGACATTTTGGCCCTGTTGTCCCAAACTGCCCCAGCACTTCCCACATTGCTCAAAGTGGCTAGCTTTCATCCCAACACAGTTTATAGGGCCATACGGTACATAGTTTTCAAGTTACAGACTAAGCTAAGCAAAATGAATCTTTTTTTTTTACTGTGAAAACGGCACTTTGGGACTGTGAAAGTGACATTTTGGCCCTGTTGTCCCAAACTGCCCCAGCACTTCCCACATTGCTCAAAATGGCTAGCTTTCATCCCAACACAGTTTATAGGGCCATATGGTACATAGTTTTCAAGTTACAGACTAAGCTAAGCAAAAGTGAACCAGGCCTTTTTACTGTGAAAATGGCACTTTGGGACTGTGAAAGTGACATTTTGGCCCTGTTGTCCCAAACTGCCCCAGCACTTCCCACATTGCTCAAAGTGGCTAGCTTTCATCCCAACACAGTTTATAGGGCCATACGGTACATAGTTTTCAAGTTACAGACTAAGCTAAGCAAAAGTGAACCAGGCCTTTTTACTGTGAAAATGGCACTTTGGGACTGTGAAAGTGACATTTTGGCCCTGTTGTCCCAAACTGCCCCAGCACTTCCCACATTGCTCAAAGTGGCTAGCTTTCATCCCAACACAGTTTATAGGGCCATACGGTACATAGTTTTCAAGTTACAGACTAAGCTAAGCAAAAGTGAACCAGGCCTTTTTACTGTGAAAATGGCACTTTGGGACTGTGAAAGTGACATTTTGGCCCTGTTGTCCCAAACTGCCCCAGCACTTCCCACATTGCTCAAAGTGGCTAGCTTTCATCCCAACACAGTTTATAGGGCCATACGGTACATAGTTTTCAAGTTACAGACTAAGCTAAGCAAAAGTGAACCAGGCCTTTTTACTGTGAAAATGGCACTTTGGGACTGTGAAAGTGACATTTTGGCCCTGTTGTCCCAAACTGCCCCAGCACTTCCCACATTGCTCAAAGTGGCTAGCTTTCATCCCAACACAGTTTATAGGGCCATACGGTACATAGTTTTCAAGTTACAGACTAAGCTAAGCAAAAGTGAACCAGGCCTTTTTACTGTGAAAATGGCACTTTGGGACTGTGAAAGTGACATTTTGGCCCTGTTGTCCCAAACTGCCCCAGCACTTCCCACATTGCTCAAAGTGGCTAGCTTTCATCCCAACACAGTTTATAGGGCCATACGGTACATAGTTTTCAAGTTACAGACTAAGCTAAGCAAAAGTGAACCAGGCCTTTTTACTGTGAAAATGGCACTTTGGGACTGTGAAAGTGACATTTTGGCCCTGTTGTCCCAAACTGCCCCAGCACTTCCCACATTGCTCAAAGTGGCTAGCTTTCATCCCAACACAGTTTATAGGGCCATACGGTACATAGTTTTCAAGTTACAGACTAAGCTAAGCAAAAGTGAACCAGGCCTTTTTACTGTGAAAATGGCACTTTGGGACTGTGAAAGTGACATTTTGGCCCTGTTGTCCCAAACTGCCCCAGCACTTCCCACATTGCTCAAAGTGGCTAGCTTTCATCCCAACACAGTTTATAGGGCCATACGGTACATAGTTTTCAAGTTACAGACTAAGCTAAGCAAAAGTGAACCAGGCCTTTTTACTGTGAAAATGGCACTTTGGGACTGTGAAAGTGACATTTTGGCCCTGTTCGTTCCCTGTTGTCCCAAACTGCCCCAGCTCTTGCCACAATGCTCAAAGTGGCTAGCTTTCATCCCAACACAGTTTATAGGGCCATACGGTACATAGTTTTCAAGTTACAGACTAAGCTAAGCAAAAGTGAACCAGGCCTTTTTACTGTGAAAATGGCACTTTGGGACTGTGAAAGTGACATTTTGGCCCTGTTGTCCCAAACTGCCCCAGCACTTCCCACATTGCTCAAAGTGGCTAGCTTTCATCCCAACACAGTTTATAGGGCCATACGGTACATAGTTTTCAAGTTACAGACTAAGCTAAGCAAAAGTGAACCAGGCCTTTTTACTGTGAAAATGGCACTTTGGGACTGTGAAAGTGACATTTTGGCCCTGTTGTCCCAAACTGCCCCAGCACTTCCCACATTGCTCAAAGTGGCTAGCTTTCATCCCAACACAGTTTATAGGGCCATACGGTACATAGTTTTCAAGTTACAGACTAAGCTAAGCAAAAGTGAACCAGGCCTTTTTACTGTGAAAATGGCACTTTGGGACTGTGAAAGTGACATTTTGGCCCTGTTGTCCCAAACTGCCCCAGCACTTCCCACATTGCTCAAAGTGGCTAGCTTTCATCCCAACACAGTTTATAGGGCCATACGGTACATAGTTTTCAAGTTACAGACTAAGCTAAGCAAAAGTGAACCAGGCCTTTTTACTGTGAAAATGGCACTTTGGGACTGTGAAAGTGACATTTTGGCCCTGTTCGTTCCCTGTTGTCCCAAACTGCCCCAGCTCTTGCCACAATGCTCAAAGTGGCTAGCTTTCATCCCAACACAGTTTATAGGGCCATACGGTACATAGTTTTCAAGTTACAGACTAAGCTAAGCAAAAGTGAACCAGGCCTTTTTACTGTGAAAATGGCACTTTGGGACTGTGAAAGTGACATTTTGGCCCTGTTGTCCCAAACTGCCCCAGCACTTCCCACATTGCTCAAAGTGGCTAGCTTTCATCCCAACACAGTTTATAGGGCCATACGGTACATAGTTTTCAAGTTACAGACTAAGCTAAGCAAAAGTGAACCAGGCCTTTTTACTGTGAAAATGGCACTTTGGGACTGTGAAAGTGACATTTTGGCCCTGTTGTCCCAAACTGCCCCAGCACTTCCCACATTGCTCAAAGTGGCTAGCTTTCATCCCAACACAGTTTATAGGGCCATACGGTACATAGTTTTCAAGTTACAGACTAAGCTAAGCAAAAGTGAACCAGGCCTTTTTACTGTGAAAATGGCACTTTGGGACTGTGAAAGTGACATTTTGGCCCTGTTGTCCCAAACTGCCCCAGCACTTCCCACATTGCTCAAAGTGGCTAGCTTTCATCCCAACACAGTTTATAGGGCCATACGGTACATAGTTTTCAAGTTACAGACTAAGCTAAGCAAAAGTGAACCAGGCCTTTTTACTGTGAAAATGGCACTTTGGGACTGTGAAAGTGACATTTTGGCCCTGTTCGTTCCCTGTTGTCCCAAACTGCCCCAGCTCTTGCCACAATGCTCAAAGTGGCTAGCTTTCATCCCAACACAGTTTATAGGGCCATACGGTACATAGTTTTCAAGTTACAGACTAAGCTAAGCAAAAGTGAACCAGGCCTTTTTACTGTGAAAATGGCACTTTGGGACTGTGAAAGTGACATTTTGGCCCTGTTGTCCCAAACTGCCCCAGCACTTCCCACACTGCTCAAAGTGGCTAGCTTTCATCCCAACACAGTTTATAGGGCCATACGGTACATAGTTTTCAAGTTACAGACTAAGCTAAGCAAAAGTGAACCAGGCCTTTTTACTGTGAAAATGGCACTTTGGGACTGTGAAAGTGACATTTTGGCCCTGTTGTCCCAAACTGCCCCAGCACTTCCCACATTGCTCAAAGTGGCTAGCTTTCATCCCAACACAGTTTATAGGGCCATACGGTACATAGTTTTCAAGTTACAGACTAAGCTAAGCAAAAGTGAACCAGGCCTTTTTACTGTGAAAATGGCACTTTGGGACTGTGAAAGTGACATTTTGGCCCTGTTGTCCCAAACTGCCCCAGCACTTCCCACATTGCTCAAAGTGGCTAGCTTTCATCCCAACACAGTTTATAGGGCCATACGGTACATAGTTTTCAAGTTACAGACTAAGCTAAGCAAAATGAATCTTTTTTTTTTTACTGTGAAAACGGCACTTTGGGACTGTGAAAGTGACATTTTGGCCCTGTTGTCCCAAACTGCCCCAGCACTTCCCACATTGCTCAAAGTGGCTAGCTTTCATCCCAACACAGTTTATAGGGCCATACGGTACATAGTTTTCAAGTTACAGACTAAGCTAAGCAAAAGTGAACCAGGCCTTTTTACTGTGAAAATGGCACTTTGGGACTGTGAAAGTGACATTTTGGCCCTGTTGTCCCAAACTGCCCCAGCACTTCCCACATTGCTCAAAGTGGCTAGCTTTCATCCCAACACAGTTTATAGGGCCATACGGTACATAGTTTTCAAGTTACAGACTAAGCTAAGCAAAAGTGAACCAGGCCTTTTTACTGTGAAAATGGCACTTTGGGACTGTGAAAGTGACATTTTGGCCCTGTTGTCCCAAACTGCCCCAGCACTTCCCACATTGCTCAAAGTGGCTAGCTTTCATCCCAACACAGTTTATAGGGCCATACGGTACATAGTTTTCAAGTTACAGACTAAGCTAAGCAAAAGTGAACCAGGCCTTTTTACTGTGAAAATGGCACTTTGGGACTGTGAAAGTGACATTTTGGCCCTGTTCGTTCCCTGTTGTCCCAAACTGCCCCAGCTCTTGCCACAATGCTCAAAGTGGCTAGCTTTCATCCCAACACAGTTTATAGGGCCATACGGTACATAGTTTTCAAGTTACAGACTAAGCTAAGCAAAAGTGAACCAGGCCTTTTTACTGTGAAAATGGCACTTTGGGACTGTGAAAGTGACATTTTGGCCCTGTTGTCCCAAACTGCCCCAGCACTTCCCACACTGCTCAAAGTGGCTAGCTTTCATCCCAACACAGTTTATAGGCCATACGGTACATAGTTTTCAAGTTACAGACTAAGCTAAGCAAAAGTGAACCAGGCCTTTTTACTGTGAAAATGGCACTTTGGGACTGTGAAAGTGACATTTTGGCCCTGTTGTCCCAAACTGCCCCAGCACTTCCCACATTGCTCAAAGTGGCTAGCTTTCATCCCAACACAGTTTATAGGGCCATACGGTACATAGTTTTCAAGTTACAGACTAAGCTAAGCAAAAGTGAACCAGGCCTTTTTACTGTGAAAATGGCACTTTGGGACTGTGAAAGTGACATTTTGGCCCTGTTCGTTCCCTGTTGTACCAAACTGCCCCAGCTCTTGCCACAATGCTCAAAGTGGCTAGCTTTCATCCCAACACAGTTTATAGGGCCATACGGTACATAGTTTTCAAGTTACAGACTAAGCTAAGCAAAAGTGAACCAGGCCTTTTTACTGTGAAAATGGCACTTTGGGACTGTGAAAGTGACATTTTGGCCCTGTTGTCCCAAACTGCCCCAGCACTTCCCACACTGCTCAAAGTGGCTAGCTTTCATCCCAACACAGTTTATAGGGCCATACGGTACATAGTTTTCAAGTTACAGACTAAGCTAAGCAAAAGTGAACCAGGCCTTTTTACTGTGAAAATGGCACTTTGGGACTGTGAAAGTGACATTTTGGCCCTGTTGTCCCAAACTGCCCCAGCACTTCCCACATTGCTCAAAGTGGCTAGCTTTCATCCCAACACAGTTTATAGGGCCATACGGTACATAGTTTTCAAGTTACAGACTAAGCTAAGCAAAAGTGAACCAGGCCTTTTTACTGTGAAAATGGCACTTTGGGACTGTGAAAGTGACATTTTGGCCCTGTTGTCCCAAACTGCCCCAGCACTTCCCACATTGCTCAAAGTGGCTAGCTTTCATCCCAACACAGTTTATAGGGCCATACGGTACATAGTTTTCAAGTTACAGACTAAGCTAAGCAAAATGAATCTTTTTTTTTTTACTGTGAAAACGGCACTTTGGGACTGTGAAAGTGACATTTTGGCCCTGTTGTCCCAAACTGCCCCAGCACTTCCCACATTGCTCAAAGTGGCTAGCTTTCATCCCAACACAGTTTATAGGGCCATACGGTACATAGTTTTCAAGTTACAGACTAAGCTAAGCAAAAGTGAACCAGGCCTTTTTACTGTGAAAATGGCACTTTGGGACTGTGAAAGTGACATTTTGGCCCTGTTGTCCCAAACTGCCCCAGCACTTCCCACATTGCTCAAAGTGGCTAGCTTTCATCCCAACACAGTTTATAGGGCCATACGGTACATAGTTTTCAAGTTACAGACTAAGCTAAGCAAAAGTGAACCAGGCCTTTTTACTGTGAAAATGGCACTTTGGGACTGTGAAAGTGACATTTTGGCCCTGTTGTCCCAAACTGCCCCAGCACTTCCCACATTGCTCAAAGTGGCTAGCTTTCATCCCAACACAGTTTATAGGGCCATACGGTACATAGTTTTCAAGTTACAGACTAAGCTAAGCAAAAGTGAACCAGGCCTTTTTACTGTGAAAATGGCACTTTGGGACTGTGAAAGTGACATTTTGGCCCTGTTCGTTCCCTGTTGTCCCAAACTGCCCCAGCTCTTGCCACAATGCTCAAAGTGGCTAGCTTTCATCCCAACACAGTTTATAGGGCCATACGGTACATAGTTTTCAAGTTACAGACTAAGCTAAGCAAAAGTGAACCAGGCCTTTTTACTGTGAAAATGGCACTTTGGGACTGTGAAAGTGACATTTTGGCCCTGTTGTCCCAAACTGCCCCAGCACTTCCCACACTGCTCAAAGTGGCTAGCTTTCATCCCAACACAGTTTATAGGGCCATACGGTACATAGTTTTCAAGTTACAGACTAAGCTAAGCAAAAGTGAACCAGGCCTTTTTACTGTGAAAATGGCACTTTGGGACTGTGAAAGTGACATTTTGGCCCTGTTGTCCCAAACTGCCCCAGCACTTCCCACATTGCTCAAAGTGGCTAGCTTTCATCCCAACACAGTTTATAGGGCCATACGGTACATAGTTTTCAAGTTACAGACTAAGCTAAGCAAAAGTGAACCAGGCCTTTTTACTGTGAAAATGGCACTTTGGGACTGTGAAAGTGACATTTTGGCCCTGTTGTCCCAAACTGCCCCAGCACTTCCCACATTGCTCAAAGTGGCTAGCTTTCATCCCAACACAGTTTATAGGGCCATACGGTACATAGTTTTCAAGTTACAGACTAAGCTAAGCAAAATGAATCTTTTTTTTTTTACTGTGAAAACGGCACTTTGGGACTGTGAAAGTGACATTTTGGCCCTGTTGTCCCAAACTGCCCCAGCACTTCCCACATTGCTCAAAGTGGCTAGCTTTCATCCCAACACAGTTTATAGGGCCATACGGTACATAGTTTTCAAGTTACAGACTAAGCTAAGCAAAAGTGAACCAGGCCTTTTTACTGTGAAAATGGCACTTTGGGACTGTGAAAGTGACATTTTGGCCCTGTTGTCCCAAACTGCCCCAGCACTTCCCACATTGCTCAAAGTGGCTAGCTTTCATCCCAACACAGTTTATAGGGCCATACGGTACATAGTTTTCAAGTTACAGACTAAGCTAAGCAAAAGTGAACCAGGCCTTTTTACTGTGAAAATGGCACTTTGGGACTGTGAAAGTGACATTTTGGCCCTGTTGTCCCAAACTGCCCCAGCACTTCCCACATTGCTCAAAGTGGCTAGCTTTCATCCCAACACAGTTTATAGGGCCATACGGTACATAGTTTTCAAGTTACAGACTAAGCTAAGCAAAAGTGAACCAGGCCTTTTTACTGTGAAAATGGCACTTTGGGACTGTGAAAGTGACATTTTGGCCCTGTTCGTTCCCTGTTGTCCCAAACTGCCCCAGCTCTTGCCACAATGCTCAAAGTGGCTAGCTTTCATCCCAACACAGTTTATAGGGCCATACGGTACATAGTTTTCAAGTTACAGACTAAGCTAAGCAAAAGTGAACCAGGCCTTTTTACTGTGAAAATGGCACTTTGGGACTGTGAAAGTGACATTTTGGCCCTGTTGTCCCAAACTGCCCCAGCACTTCCCACACTGCTCAAAGTGGCTAGCTTTCATCCCAACACAGTTTATAGGGCCATACGGTACATAGTTTTCAAGTTACAGACTAAGCTAAGCAAAAGTGAACCAGGCCTTTTTACTGTGAAAATGGCACTTTGGGACTGTGAAAGTGACATTTTGGCCCTGTTGTCCCAAACTGCCCCAGCACTTCCCACATTGCTCAAAGTGGCTAGCTTTCATCCCAACACAGTTTATAGGGCCATACGGTACATAGTTTTCAAGTTACAGACTAAGCTAAGCAAAAGTGAACCAGGCCTTTTTACTGTGAAAATGGCACTTTGGGACTGTGAAAGTGACATTTTGGCCCTGTTGTCCCAAACTGCCCCAGCACTTCCCACATTGCTCAAAGTGGCTAGCTTTCATCCCAACACAGTTTATAGGGCCATACGGTACATAGTTTTCAAGTTACAGACTAAGCTAAGCAAAATGAATCTTTTTTTTTTACTGTGAAAACGGCACTTTGGGACTGTGAAAGTGACATTTTGGCCCTGTTGTCCCAAACTGCCCCAGCACTTCCCACATTGCTCAAAGTGGCTAGCTTTCATCCCAACACAGTTTATAGGGCCATACGGTACATAGTTTTCAAGTTACAGACTAAGCTATGCAAAAGTGAACCAGGCCTTTTTACTGTGAAAATGGCACTTTGGGACTGTGAAAGTGACATTTTGGCCCTGTTGTCCCAAACTGCCCCAGCACTTCCCACATTGCTCAAAGTGGCTAGCTTTCATCCCAACACAGTTTATAGGGCCATACGGTACATAGTTTTCAAGTTACAGACTAAGCTAAGCAAAAGTGAACCAGGCCTTTTTACTGTGAAAATGGCACTTTGGGACTGTGAAAGTGACATTTTGGCCCTGTTGTCCCAAACTGCCCCAGCACTTCCCACATTGCTCAAAGTGGCTAGCTTTCATCCCAACACAGTTTATAGGGCCATACGGTACATAGTTTTCAAGTTACAGACTAAGCTAAGCAAAAGTGAACCAGGCCTTTTTACTGTGAAAATGGCACTTTGGGACTGTGAAAGTGACATTTTGGCCCTGTTCGTTCCCTGTTGTCCCAAACTGCCCCAGCTCTTGCCACAATGCTCAAAGTGGCTAGCTTTCATCCCAACACAGTTTATAGGGCCATACGGTACATAGTTTTCAAGTTACAGACTAAGCTAAGCAAAAGTGAACCAGGCCTTTTTACTGTGAAAATGGCACTTTGGGACTGTGAAAGTGACATTTTGGCCCTGTTGTCCCAAACTGCCCCAGCACTTCCCACACTGCTCAAAGTGGCTAGCTTTCATCCCAACACAGTTTATAGGGCCATACGGTACATAGTTTTCAAGTTACAGACTAAGCTAAGCAAAAGTGAACCAGGCCTTTTTACTGTGAAAATGGCACTTTGGGACTGTGAAAGTGACATTTTGGCCCTGTTTCCCAAACTGCCCCAGCACTTCCCACATTGCTCAAAGTGGCTAGCTTTCATCCCAACACAGTTTATAGGGCCATACGGTACATAGTTTTCAAGTTACAGACTAAGCTAAGCAAAAGTGAACCAGGCCTTTTTACTGTGAAAATGGCACTTTGGGACTGTGAAAGTGACATTTTGGCCCTGTTGTCCCAAACTGCCCCAGCACTTCCCACATTGCTCAAAGTGGCTAGCTTTCATCCCAACACAGTTTATAGGGCCATACGGTACATAGTTTTCAAGTTACAGACTAAGCTAAGCAAAATGAATCTTTTTTTTTTACTGTGAAAACGGCACTTTGGGACTGTGAAAGTGACATTTTGGCCCTGTTGTCCCAAACTGCCCCAGCACTTCCCACATTGCTCAAAGTGGCTAGCTTTCATCCCAACACAGTTTATAGGGCCATACGGTACATAGTTTTCAAGTTACAGACTAAGCTAAGCAAAAGTGAACCAGGCCTTTTTACTGTGAAAATGGCACTTTGGGACTGTGAAAGTGACATTTTGGCCCTGTTGTCCCAAACTGCCCCAGCACTTCCCACATTGCTCAAAGTGGCTAGCTTTCATCCCAACACAGTTTATAGGGCCATACGGTACATAGTTTTCAAGTTACAGACTAAGCTAAGCAAAAGTGAACCAGGCCTTTTTACTGTGAAAATGGCACTTTGGGACTGTGAAAGTGACATTTTGGCCCTGTTGTCCCAAACTGCCCCAGCACTTCCCACATTGCTCAAAGTGGCTAGCTTTCATCCCAACACAGTTTATAGGGCCATACGGTACATAGTTTTCAAGTTACAGACTAAGCTAAGCAAAAGTGAACCAGGCCTTTTTACTGTGAAAATGGCACTTTGGGACTGTGAAAGTGACATTTTGGCCCTGTTGTCCCAAACTGCCCCAGCACTTCCCACACTGCTCAAAGTGGCTAGCTTTCATCCCAACACAGTTTATAGGGCCATACGGTACATAGTTTTCAAGTTACAGACTAAGCTAAGCAAAAGTGAACCAGGCCTTTTTACTGTGAAAATGGCACTTTGGGACTGTGAAAGTGACATTTTGGCCCTGTTGTCCCAAACTGCCCCAGCACTTCCCACATTGCTCAAAGTGGCTAGCTTTCATCCCAACACAGTTTATAGGGCCATACGGTACATAGTTTTCAAGTTACAGACTAAGCTAAGCAAAATGAATCTTTTTTTTTTACTGTGAAAACGGCACTTTGGGACTGTGAAAGTGACATTTTGGCCCTGTTGTCCCAAACTGCCCCAGCACTTCCCACATTGCTCAAAGTGGCTAGCTTTCATCCCAACACAGTTTATAGGGCCATACGGTACATAGTTTTCAAGTTACAGACTAAGCTAAGCAAAAGTGAACCAGGCCTTTTTACTGTGAAAATGGCACTTTGGGACTGTGAAAGTGACATTTTGGCCCTGTTGTCCCAAACTGCCCCAGCACTTCCCACATTGCTCAAAGTGGCTAGCTTTCATCCCAACACAGTTTATAGGGCCATACGGTACATAGTTTTCAAGTTACAGACTAAGCTAAGCAAAAGTGAACCAGGCCTTTTTACTGTGAAAATGGCACTTTGGGACTGTGAAAGTGACATTTTGGCCCTGTTGTCCCAAACTGCCCCAGCACTTCCCACATTGCTCAAAGTGGCTAGCTTTCATCCCAACACAGTTTATAGGGCCATACGGTACATAGTTTTCAAGTTACAGACTAAGCTAAGCAAAAGTGAACCAGGCCTTTTTACTGTGAAAATGGCACTTTGGGACTGTGAAAGTGACATTTTGGCCCTGTTCGTTCCCTGTTGTCCCAAACTGCCCCAGCTCTTGCCACAATGCTCAAAGTGGCTAGCTTTCATCCCAACACAGTTTATAGGGCCATACGGTACATAGTTTTCAAGTTACAGACTAAGCTAAGCAAAAGTGAACCAGGCCTTTTTACTGTGAAAATGGCACTTTGGGACTGTGAAAGTGACATTTTGGCCCTGTTGTCCCAAACTGCCCCAGCACTTCCCACACTGCTCAAAGTGGCTAGCTTTCATCCCAACACAGTTTATAGGGCCATACGGTACATAGTTTTCAAGTTACAGACTAAGCTAAGCAAAAGTGAACCAGGCCTTTTTACTGTGAAAATGGCACTTTGGGACTGTGAAAGTGACATTTTGGCCCTGTTGTCCCAAACTGCCCCAGCACTTCCCACATTGCTCAAAGTGGCTAGCTTTCATCCCAACACAGTTTATAGGGCCATACGGTACATAGTTTTCAAGTTACAGACTAAGCTAAGCAAAAGTGAACCAGGCCTTTTTACTGTGAAAATGGCACTTTGGGACTGTGAAAGTGACATTTTGGCCCTGTTGTCCCAAACTGCCCCAGCACTTCCCACATTGCTCAAAGTGGCTAGCTTTCATCCCAACACAGTTTATAGGGCCATACGGTACATAGTTTTCAAGTTACAGACTAAGCTAAGCAAAAGTGAACCAGGCCTTTTTACTGTGAAAATGGCACTTTGGGACTGTGAAAGTGACATTTTGGCCCTGTTCGTTCCCTGTTGTCCCAAACTGCCCCAGCTCTTGCCACAATGCTCAAAGTGGCTAGCTTTCATCCCAACACAGTTTATAGGGCCATACGGTACATAGTTTTCAAGTTACAGACTAAGCTAAGCAAAAGTGAACCAGGCCTTTTTACTGTGAAAATGGCACTTTGGGACTGTGAAAGTGACATTTTGGCCCTGTTGTCCCAAACTGCCCCAGCACTTCCCACATTGCTCAAAGTGGCTAGCTTTCATCCCAACACAGTTTATAGGGCCATACGGTACATAGTTTTCAAGTTACAGACTAAGCTAAGCAAAAGTGAACCAGGCCTTTTTACTGTGAAAATGGCACTTTGGGACTGTGAAAGTGACATTTTGGCCCTGTTGTCCCAAACTGCCCCAGCACTTCCCACATTGCTCAAAGTGGCTAGCTTTCATCCCAACACAGTTTATAGGGCCATACGGTACATAGTTTTCAAGTTACAGACTAAGCTAAGCAAAATGAATCTTTTTTTTTTTACTGTGAAAACGGCACTTTGGGACTGTGAAAGTGACATTTTGGCCCTGTTGTCCCAAACTGCCCCAGCACTTCCCACATTGCTCAAAGTGGCTAGCTTTCATCCCAACACAGTTTATAGGGCCATACGGTACATAGTTTTCAAGTTACAGACAAAGCTAAGCAAAATGAATCTTTTTTTTTTTACTGTGAAAACGGCACTTTGGGACTGTGAAAGTGACATTTTGGCCCTGTTGTCCCAAACTGCCCCAGCACTTCCCACATTGCTCAAAGTGGCTAGCTTTCATCCCAACACAGTTTATAGGGCCATACGGTACATAGTTTTCAAGTTACAGACTAAGCTAAGCAAAATGAATCTGTTTTTTTTTACTGTGAAAATGGCACTTTGGGACTGTGAAAGTGACATTTTGGCCCTGTTGTCCCAAACTGCCCCAGCACTTCCCACATTGCTCAAAGTGGCTAGCTTTCATCCCAACACAGTTTATAGGGCCATACGGTACATAGTTTTCAAGTTACAGACTAAGCTAAGCAAAAGTGAACCAGGCCTTTTTACTGTGAAAATGGCACTTTGGGACTGTGAAAGTGACATTTTGGCCCTGTTGTCCCAAACTGCCCCAGCACTTCCCACATTGCTCAAAGTGGCTAGCTTTCATCCCAACACAGTTTATAGGGCCATACGGTACATAGTTTTCAAGTTACAGACTAAGCTAAGCAAAATGAATCTGTTTTTTTTTACTGTGAAAATGGCACTTTGGGACTGTGAAAGTGACATTTTGGCCCTGTTGTCCCAAACTGCCCCAGCACTTCCCACATTGCTCAAAGTGGCTAGCTTTCATCCCAACACAGTTTATAGGGCCATACGGTACATAGTTTTCAAGTTACAGACTAAGCTAAGCAAAAGTGAACCAGGCCTTTTTACTGTGAAAATGGCACTTTGGGACTGTGAAAGTGACATTTTGGCCCTGTTGTCCCAAACTGCCCCAGCACTTCCCACATTGCTCAAAGTGGCTAGCTTTCATCCCAACACAGTTTATAGGGCCATACGGTACATAGTTTTCAAGTTACAGACTAAGCTAAGCAAAAGTGAACCAGGCCTTTTTACTGTGAAAATGGCACTTTGGGACTGTGAAAGTGACATTTTGGCCCTGTTGTCCCAAACTGCCCCAGCACTTCCCACATTGCTCAAAGTGGCTAGCTTTCATCCCAACACAGTTTATAGGGCCATACGGTACATAGTTTTCAAGTTACAGACTAAGCTAAGCAAAAGTGAACCAGGCCTTTTTACTGTGAAAATGGCACTTTGGGACTGTGAAAGTGACATTTTGGCCCTGTTGTCCCAAACTGCCCCAGCACTTCCCACATTGCTCAAAGTGGCTAGCTTTCATCCCAACACAGTTTATAGGGCCATACGGTACATAGTTTTCAAGTTACAGACTAAGCTAAGCAAAAGTGAACCAGGCCTTTTTACTGTGAAAATGGCACTTTGGGACTGTGAAAGTGACATTTTGGCCCTGTTCGTTCCCTGTTGTCCCAAACTGCCCCAGCTCTTGCCACAATGCTCAAAGTGGCTAGCTTTCATCCCAACACAGTTTATAGGGCCATACGGTACATAGTTTTCAAGTTACAGACTAAGCTAAGCAAAAGTGAACCAGGCCTTTTTACTGTGAAAATGGCACTTTGGGACTGTGAAAGTGACATTTTGGCCCTGTTGTCCCAAACTGCCCCAGCACTTCCCACACTGCTCAAAGTGGCTAGCTTTCATCCCAACACAGTTTATAGGGCCATACGGTACATAGTTTTCAAGTTACAGACTAAGCTAAGCAAAAGTGAACCAGGCCTTTTTACTGTGAAAATGGCACTTTGGGACTGTGAAAGTGACATTTTGGCCCTGTTGTCCCAAACTGCCCCAGCACTTCCCACATTGCTCAAAGTGGCTAGCTTTCATCCCAACACAGTTTATAGGGCCATACGGTACATAGTTTTCAAGTTACAGACTAAGCTAAGCAAAAGTGAACCAGGCCTTTTTACTGTGAAAATGGCACTTTGGGACTGTGAAAGTGACATTTTGGCCCTGTTGTCCCAAACTGCCCCAGCACTTCCCACATTGCTCAAAGTGGCTAGCTTTCATCCCAACACAGTTTATAGGGCCATACGGTACATAGTTTTCAAGTTACAGACTAAGCTAAGCAAAATGAATCTTTTTTTTTTACTGTGAAAACGGCACTTTGGGACTGTGAAAGTGACATTTTGGCCCTGTTGTCCCAAACTGCCCCAGCACTTCCCACATTGCTCAAAGTGGCTAGCTTTCATCCCAACACAGTTTATAGGGCCATACGGTACATAGTTTTCAAGTTACAGACTAAGCTAAGCAAAAGTGAACCAGGCCTTTTTACTGTGAAAATGGCACTTTGGGACTGTGAAAGTGACATTTTGGCCCTGTTGTCCCAAACTGCCCCAGCACTTCCCACATTGCTCAAAGTGGCTAGCTTTCATCCCAACACAGTTTATAGGGCCATACGGTACATAGTTTTCAAGTTACAGACTAAGCTAAGCAAAAGTGAACCAGGCCTTTTTACTGTGAAAATGGCACTTTGGGACTGTGAAAGTGACATTTTGGCCTGTTCGTTCCCTGTTGTCCCAAACTGCCCCAGCTCTTGCCACAATGCTCAAAGTGGCTAGCTTTCATCCCAACACAGTTTATAGGGCCATACGGTACATAGTTTTCAAGTTACAGACTAAGCTAAGCAAAAGTGAACCAGGCCTTTTTACTGTGAAAATGGCACTTTGGGACTGTGAAAGTGACATTTTGGCCCTGTTGTCCCAAACTGCCCCAGCACTTCCCACACTGCTCAAAGTGGCTAGCTTTCATCCCAACACAGTTTATAGGGCCATACGGTACATAGTTTTCAAGTTACAGACTAAGCTAAGCAAAAGTGAACCAGGCCTTTTTACTGTGAAAATGGCACTTTGGGACTGTGAAAGTGACATTTTGGCCCTGTTGTCCCAAACTGCCCCAGCACTTCCCACACTGCTCAAAGTGGCTAGCTTTCATCCCAACACAGTTTATAGGGCCATACGGTACATAGTTTTCAAGTTACAGACTAAGCTAAGCAAAAGTGAACCAGGCCTTTTTACTGTGAAAATGGCACTTTGGGACTGTGAAAGTGACATTTTGGCCCTGTTGTCCCAAACTGCCCCAGCACTTCCCACATTGCTCAAAGTGGCTAGCTTTCATCCCAACACAGTTTATAGGGCCATACGGTACATAGTTTTCAAGTTACAGACTAAGCTAAGCAAAAGTGAACCAGGCCTTTTTACTGTGAAAATGGCACTTTGGGACTGTGAAAGTGACATTTTGGCCCTGTTGTCCCAAACTGCCCCAGCACTTCCCACATTGCTCAAAGTGGCTAGCTTTCATCCCAACACAGTTTATAGGGCCATACGGTACATAGTTTTCAAGTTACAGACTAAGCTAAGCAAAATGAATCTTTTTTTTTTTACTGTGAAAACGGCACTTTGGGACTGTGAAAGTGACATTTTGGCCCTGTTGTCCCAAACTGCCCCAGCACTTCCCACATTGCTCAAAGTGGCTAGCTTTCATCCCAACACAGTTTATAGGGCCATACGGTACATAGTTTTCAAGTTACAGACTAAGCTAAGCAAAAGTGAACCAGGCCTTTTTACTGTGAAAATGGCACTTTGGGACTGTGAAAGTGACATTTTGGCCCTGTTGTCCCAAACTGCCCCAGCACTTCCCACATTGCTCAAAGTGGCTAGCTTTCATCCCAACACAGTTTATAGGGCCATACGGTACATAGTTTTCAAGTTACAGACTAAGCTAAGCAAAAGTGAACCAGGCCTTTTTACTGTGAAAATGGCACTTTGGGACTGTGAAAGTGACATTTTGGCCCTGTTGTCCCAAACTGCCCCAGCACTTCCCACATTGCTCAAAGTGGCTAGCTTTCATCCCAACACAGTTTATAGGGCCATACGGTACATAGTTTTCAAGTTACAGACTAAGCTAAGCAAAAGTGAACCAGGCCTTTTTACTGTGAAAATGGCACTTTGGGACTGTGAAAGTGACATTTTGGCCCTGTTCGTTCCCTGTTGTCCCAAACTGCCCCAGCTCTTGCCACAATGCTCAAAGTGGCTAGCTTTCATCCCAACACAGTTTATAGGGCCATACGGTACATAGTTTTCAAGTTACAGACTAAGCTAAGCAAAAGTGAACCAGGCCTTTTTACTGTGAAAATGGCACTTTGGGACTGTGAAAGTGACATTTTGGCCCTGTTGTCCCAAACTGCCCCAGCACTTCCCACACTGCTCAAAGTGGCTAGCTTTCATCCCAACACAGTTTATAGGGCCATACGGTACATAGTTTTCAAGTTACAGACTAGGCTAAGCAAAAGTGAACCAGGCCTTTTTACTGTGAAAATGGCACTTTGGGACTGTGAAAGTGACATTTTGGCCCTGTTTCCCAAACTGCCCCAGCACTTCCCACATTGCTCAAAGTGGCTAGCTTTCATCCCAACACAGTTTATAGGGCCATACGGTACATAGTTTTCAAGTTACAGACTAAGCTAAGCAAAAGTGAACCAGGCCTTTTTACTGTGAAAATGGCACTTTGGGACTGTGAAAGTGACATTTTGGCCCTGTTGTCCCAAACTGCCCCAGCACTTCCCACATTGCTCAAAGTGGCTAGCTTTCATCCCAACACAGTTTATAGGGCCATACGGTACATAGTTTTCAAGTTACAGACTAAGCTAAGCAAAATGAATCTTTTTTTTTTACTGTGAAAACGGCACTTTGGGACTGTGAAAGTGACATTTTGGCCCTGTTGTCCCAAACTGCCCCAGCACTTCCCACATTGCTCAAAGTGGCTAGCTTTCATCCCAACACAGTTTATAGGGCCATACGGTACATAGTTTTCAAGTTACAGACTAAGCTAAGCAAAAGTGAACCAGGCCTTTTTACTGTGAAAATGGCACTTTGGGACTGTGAAAGTGACATTTTGGCCCTGTTGTCCCAAACTGCCCCAGCACTTCCCACATTGCTCAAAGTGGCTAGCTTTCATCCCAACACAGTTTATAGGGCCATACGGTACATAGTTTTCAAGTTACAGACTAAGCTAAGCAAAAGTGAACCAGGCCTTTTTACTGTGAAAATGGCACTTTGGGACTGTGAAAGTGACATTTTGGCCCTGTTGTCCCAAACTGCCCCAGCACTTCCCACATTGCTCAAAGTGGCTAGCTTTCATCCCAACACAGTTTATAGGGCCATACGGTACATAGTTTTCAAGTTACAGACTAAGCTAAGCAAAAGTGAACCAGGCCTTTTTACTGTGAAAATGGCACTTTGGGACTGTGAAAGTGACATTTTGGCCCTGTTCGTTCCCTGTTGTCCCAAACTGCCCCAGCTCTTGCCACAATGCTCAAAGTGGCTAGCTTTCATCCCAACACAGTTTATAGGGCCATACGGTACATAGTTTTCAAGTTACAGACTAAGCTAAGCAAAAGTGAACCAGGCCTTTTTACTGTGAAAATGGCACTTTGGGACTGTGAAAGTGACATTTTGGCCCTGTTGTCCCAAACTGCCCCAGCACTTCCCACACTGCTCAAAGTGGCTAGCTTTCATCCCAACACAGTTTATAGGGCCATACGGTACATAGTTTTCAAGTTACAGACTAAGCTAAGCAAAAGTGAACCAGGCCTTTTTACTGTGAAAATGGCACTTTGGGACTGTGAAAGTGACATTTTGGCCCTGTTGTCCCAAACTGCCCCAGCACTTCCCACATTGCTCAAAGTGGCTAGCTTTCATCCCAACACAGTTTATAGGGCCATACGGTACATAGTTTTCAAGTTACAGACTAAGCTAAGCAAAATGAATCTTTTTTTTTTTACTGTGAAAACGGCACTTTGGGACTGTGAAAGTGACATTTTGGCCCTGTTGTCCCAAACTGCCCCAGCACTTCCCACATTGCTCAAAGTGGCTAGCTTTCATCCCAACACAGTTTATAGGGCCATACGGTACATAGTTTTCAAGTTACAGACTAAGCTAAGCAAAAGTGAACCAGGCCTTTTTACTGTGAAAATGGCACTTTGGGACTGTGAAAGTGACATTTTGGCCCTGTTGTCCCAAACTGCCCCAGCACTTCCCACATTGCTCAAAGTGGCTAGCTTTCATCCCAACACAGTTTATAGGGCCATACGGTACATAGTTTTCAAGTTACAGACTAAGCTAAGCAAAAGTGAACCAGGCCTTTTTACTGTGAAAATGGCACTTTGGGACTGTGAAAGTGACATTTTGGCCCTGTTGTCCCAAACTGCCCCAGCACTTCCCACACTGCTCAAAGTGGCTAGCTTTCATCCCAACACAGTTTATAGGGCCATACGGTACATAGTTTTCAAGTTACAGACTAAGCTAAGCAAAAGTGAACCAGGCCTTTTTACTGTGAAAATGGCACTTTGGGACTGTGAAAGTGACATTTTGGCCCTGTTGTCCCAAACTGCCCCAGCACTTCCCACATTGCTCAAAGTGGCTAGCTTTCATCCCAACACAGTTTATAGGGCCATACGGTACATAGTTTTCAAGTTACAGACTAAGCTAAGCAAAAGTGAACCAGGCCTTTTTACTGTGAAAATGGCACTTTGGGACTGTGAAAGTGACATTTTGGCCCTGTTGTCCCAAACTGCCCCAGCACTTCCCACATTGCTCAAAGTGGCTAGCTTTCATCCCAACACAGTTTATAGGGCCATACGGTACATAGTTTTCAAGTTACAGACTAAGCTAAGCAAAAGTGAACCAGGCCTTTTTACTGTGAAAATGGCACTTTGGGACTGTGAAAGTGACATTTTGGCCCTGTTCGTTCCCTGTTGTCCCAAACTGCCCCAGCTCTTGCCACAATGCTCAAAGTGGCTAGCTTTCATCCCAACACAGTTTATAGGGCCATACGGTACATAGTTTTCAAGTTACAGACTAAGCTAAGCAAAAGTGAACCAGGCCTTTTTACTGTGAAAATGGCACTTTGGGACTGTGAAAGTGACATTTTGGCCCTGTTGTCCCAAACTGCCCCAGCACTTCCCACATTGCTCAAAGTGGCTAGCTTTCATCCCAACACAGTTTATAGGGCCATACGGTACATAGTTTTCAAGTTACAGACTAAGCTAAGCAAAAGTGAACCAGGCCTTTTTACTGTGAAAATGGCACTTTGGGACTGTGAAAGTGACATTTTGGCCCTGTTGTCCCAAACTGCCCCAGCACTTCCCACATTGCTCAAAGTGGCTAGCTTTCATCCCAACACAGTTTATAGGGCCATACGGTACATAGTTTTCAAGTTACAGACTAAGCTAAGCAAAATGAATCTTTTTTTTTTACTGTGAAAACGGCACTTTGGGACTGTGAAAGTGACATTTTGGCCCTGTTGTCCCAAACTGCCCCAGCACTTCCCACATTGCTCAAAGTGGCTAGCTTTCATCCCAACACAGTTTATAGGGCCATACGGTACATAGTTTTCAAGTTACAGACAAAGCTAAGCAAAATGAATCTTTTTTTTTTTACTGTGAAAACGGCACTTTGGGACTGTGAAAGTGACATTTTGGCCCTGTTGTCCCAAACTGCCCCAGCACTTCCCACATTGCTCAAAGTGGCTAGCTTTCATCCCAACACAGTTTATAGGGCCATACGGTACATAGTTTTCAAGTTACAGACTAAGCTAAGCAAAATGAATCTGTTTTTTTTTACTGTGAAAATGGCACTTTGGGACTGTGAAAGTGACATTTTGGCCCTGTTGTCCCAAACTGCCCCAGCACTTCCCACATTGCTCAAAGTGGCTAGCTTTCATCCCAACACAGTTTATAGGGCCATACGGTACATAGTTTTCAAGTTACAGACTAAGCTAAGCAAAAGTGAACCAGGCCTTTTTACTGTGAAAATGGCACTTTGGGACTGTGAAAGTGACATTTTGGCCCTGTTGTCCCAAACTGCCCCAGCACTTCCCACATTGCTCAAAGTGGCTAGCTTTCATCCCAACACAGTTTATAGGGCCATACGGTACATAGTTTTCAAGTTACAGACTAAGCTAAGCAAAATGAATCTGTTTTTTTTTTACTGTGAAAATGGCACTTTGGGACTGTGAAAGTGACATTTTGGCCCTGTTGTCCCAAACTGCCCCAGCACTTCCCACATTGCTCAAAGTGGCTAGCTTTCATCCCAACACAGTTTATAGGGCCATACGGTACATAGTTTTCAAGTTACAGACTAAGCTAAGCAAAAGTGAACCAGGCCTTTTTACTGTGAAAATGGCACTTTGGGACTGTGAAAGTGACATTTTGGCCCTGTTGTCCCAAACTGCCCCAGCACTTCCCACATTGCTCAAAGTGGCTAGCTTTCATCCCAACACAGTTTATAGGGCCATACGGTACATAGTTTTCAAGTTACAGACTAAGCTAAGCAAAAGTGAACCAGGCCTTTTTACTGTGAAAATGGCACTTTGGGACTGTGAAAGTGACATTTTGGCCCTGTTGTCCCAAACTGCCCCAGCACTTCCCACATTGCTCAAAGTGGCTAGCTTTCATCCCAACACAGTTTATAGGGCCATACGGTACATAGTTTTCAAGTTACAGACTAAGCTAAGCAAAAGTGAACCAGGCCTTTTTACTGTGAAAATGGCACTTTGGGACTGTGAAAGTGACATTTTGGCCCTGTTGTCCCAAACTGCCCCAGCACTTCCCACATTGCTCAAAGTGGCTAGCTTTCATCCAACACAGTTTATAGGGCCATACGGTACATAGTTTTCAAGTTACAGACTAAGCTAAGCAAAAGTGAACCAGGCCTTTTTACTGTGAAAATGGCACTTTGGGACTGTGAAAGTGACATTTTGGCCCTGTTCG
>NW_027665950.1:0-52000 GCF_963924005.1 Protomyctophum bolini
TTTGAAATTTTGAAAAAAAAAGTTAGCCTCGTTTCTCATCATTTTGGACCATGGGCTATAGCCCATATCGTACGGCATACTATAGCACGCCGTTTTTCATCATTTTGGAGGATTAGAAAAAAATGAAAAAATAAAAAAACGATGGGTTATAGCCCATGTTTTTTGAAATTTTGGAAAAAAAAGTTAGCCTCGTTTCTCATCATTTTGGACCATGGGCTATAGCCCATATCGTACGGCATACTATAGCACGCCGTTTTTCATCATTTTGGAGAATTTGAAAAAAATGAAAAAATAAAAAAACGATGGGTTATAGCCCATGTTTTTTGAAATTTTGGAAAAAAAAGTTAGCCTCGTTTCTCATCATTTTGGACCATTGGCTATAGCCCATATCGTACGGCATACTATAGCACGCCGTTTTTCATCATTTTGGAGGATTTGAAAAAAATGAAAAAATAAAAAAACGATGGGTTATAGCCCATGTTTTTTGAAATTTTGAAAAAAAAAGTTAGCCTCGTTTCTCATCATTTTGGACCATGGGCTATAGCCTATATCGTACGGCATACTATAGCACGCCGTTTTTCATCATTTTGGAGGATTTGAAAAAAATGAAAAAATAAAAAAACGATGGGTTATAGCCCATGTTTTTTGAAATTTTGAAAAAAAAAGTTAGCCTCGTTTCTCATCATTTTGGACCGTGGGCTATAGCCCATATCGTACGGCATACTATAGCACGCCGTTTTTCATCATTTTGGAGGATTAGAAAAAAATGAAAAAATGACAAAAACGAAAGGTTATAGCCCATGTTTTTTGAAATTTTGAAAAAAAAAGTTAGCCTCGTTTCTCATCATTTTGGACCATGGGCTATAGCCCATATCGTACGGTATACTATAGCACGCCGTTTTTCATCATTTTGGAGGATTTGAAAAAAATGAAAAAATAAAAAAACGATGGGTTATAGCCCATGTTTTTTGAAATTTTGAAAAAAAAAGTTAGCCTCGTTTCTCATCATTTTGGACCATGGGCTATAGCCCATATCGTACGGTATACTATAGCACGCCGTTTTTCATCATTTTGGATTTGAAAAAAATAAAAAAACGATGGGTTATAGCCCATGTTTTTTGAAATTTTGAAAAAAAAAGTTAGCCTCGTTTCTCATCATTTTGGACCATGGGCTATAGCCCATATCGTACAGCATACTATAGCGCGCCGTTTTTCATCATTTTTGAGGATTTGAAAAAAATGACGAAATGACAAAAACGATGGGTTATAGCCCATGTTTTTGAAATTTTGAAAAAAAAAAGTTAGCCTCGTTTCTCATCATTTTGGACCATGGGCTATAGCCCATATCGTACGGCATACTATAGCGCGCCGTTTTTCATCATTTTTGAGGATTTGAAAAAAATGACAAAATGACAAAAACGATGGGTTATAGCCCATGTTTTTTGAAATTTTGAAAAAAAAAGTTAGCCTCGTTTCTCATCATTTTGGACCATGGGCTATAGCCCATATCGTACGGCATACTATAGCGCGCCGTTTTTAGAAACGAGGCTAACTTTTTTTTTCAAAATTTCAAAAAACATGGGCTATAACCTTTCGTTTTTGTCATTTCGTCATTTTTTTCAAATCTTCAAAAATGATGAAAAACGGCGCGCTATAGTATGCCGTACGATATGGGCTATAGCCCATGGTCCAAAATGATGAGAAACGAGGCTAACTTTTTTTTTCAAAATTTCAAAAAACATGGGCTATAACCTTTCGTTTTTGTCATTTTGTCATTTTTTTCAAATCTTCAAAAATGATGAAAAACGGCGCGCTATAGTATGCCGTACGATATGGGCTATAGCCCATGGTCCAAAATGATGAGAAACGAGGCTAACTTTTTTTTTCAAAATTTCAAAAAACATGGGCTATAACCTTTCGTTTTTGTCATTTCGTCATTTTTTTCAAATCTTCAAAAATGATGAAAAACGGCGCGCTATAGTATGCCGTACGATATGGGCTATAGCCCATGGTCCAAAATGATGAGAAACAAGGCTAACTTTTTTTTTCAAAATTTCAAAAAACATGGGCTATAACCTTTCGTTTTTGTCATTTCGTCATTTTTTTCAAATCTTCAAAAATGATGAAAAACGGCGCGCTATAGTATGCCGTACAATATGGGCTATAGCCCATGGTCCAAAATGATGAGAAACGAGGCTAACTTTTTTTTTCAAAATTTCAAAAAACATGGGCTATAACCTTTCGTTTTTGTCATTTCGTAATTTTTTCAAATCTTTAAAAATGATGAAAACGGCGCGCTATAGAATGCCGTACGATATGGGCTATAGCCCATGGTCCAAAATGATGAGAAACGAGGCTAACCTTTTTTTTCAAAATTTCAAAAAACATGGGCTATAACCTTTCGTTTTTGTCATTTTGTCATTTTTTTCAAATCTTCAAAAATGATGAAAAACGGCGCGCTATAGTATGCCGTACGATATGGGCTATAGCCCATGGTCCAAAATGATGAGAAACGAGGCTAACTTTTTTTTTCAAAATTTCAAAAAACATGGGCTATAACCTTTCGTTTTTGTCATTTCGTCATTTTTTTCAAATCTTCAAAAATGATGAAAAACGGCGCGCTATAGTATGCCGTACGATATGGGCTATAGCCCATGGTCCAAAATGATGAGAAACGAGGCTAACTTTTTTTTTCAAAATTTCAAAAAACATGGGCTATAACCTTTCGTTTTTGTCATTTCGTAATTTTTTCAAATCTTTAAAAATGATGAAAAACGGCGCGCTATAGAATGCCGTACGATATGGGCTATTAGCCCATGGTCCAAAATGATGAGAAACGAGGCTAACTTTTTTTTTCAAAATTTCAAAAAACATGGGCTATAACCTTTCGTTTTTGTCATTTCGTCATTTTTTTCAAATCTTCAAAAATGATGAAAAACGGCGCGCTATAGTATGCCGTACGATATGGGCTATAGCCCATGGTCCAAAATGATGAGAAACGAGGCTAACTTTTTTTTTCAAAATTTCAAAAAACATGGGCTATAACCTTTCGTTTTTGTCATTTCGTCATTTTTTTCAAATCTTCAAAAATGATGAAAAACGGCGCGCTATAGTATGCCGTACGATATGGGCTATAGCCCATGGTTCAAAATGATGAGAAACGAGGCTAACTTTTTTTTCAAAATTTCAAAAAACATGGGCTATAACCTTTCGTTTTTGTCATTTCGTAATTTTTTTCAAATCTTTAAAAATGATGAAAAACGGCGCGCTATAGAATGCCGTACGATATGGGCTATAGCCCATGGTCCAAAATGATGAGAAACGAGGCTAACTTTTTTTTTCAAAATTTCAAAAAACATGGGCTATAACCTTTCGTTTTTGTCATTTCGTCATTTTTTCAAATCTTCAAAAATGATGAAAAACGGCGCGCTATAGTATGCCGTACGATATGGGCTATAGCCCATGGTCCAAAATGATGAGAAACGAGGCTAACTTTTTTTTTTCAAAATTTCAAAAAACATGGGCTATAACCTTTCGTTTTTGTCATTTCGTCATTTTTTTCAAATCTTCAAAAATGATGAAAAACGGCGCGCTATAGTATGCCGTACGATATGGGCTATAGCCCATGGTCCAAAATGATGAGAAACGAGGCTAACTTTTTTTTTCAAAATTTCAAAAAACATGGGCTATAACCTTTCGTTTTTGTCATTTCGTAATTTTTTTCAAATCTTAAAAAATGACGAAAAACGGCGCGCTATAGAATGCCGTACGATATGGGCTATAGCCCATGGTCCAAAATGATGAGAAACGAGGCTAACTTTTTTTTTCAAAATTTCAAAAAACATGGGCTATAACCTTTCGTTTTTGTCATTTTGTCATTTTTTTCAAATCTTCAAAAATGATGAAAAACGGTGCGCATTAGTATGCCGTACGATATGGGCTATAGCCCATGGTCCAAAATGATGAGAAACGAGGCTAACTTTTTTTTTCAAAATTTCAAAAAACATGGGCTATAACCTTTCGTTTTTGTCATTTCGTCATTTTTTTCAAATCTTCAAAAATGATGAAAAACGGCGCGCTATAGTATGCCGTACGATATGGGCTATAGCCCATGGTCCAAAATGATGAGAAACGAGGCTAACTTTTTTTTTCAAAATTTCAAAAAACATGGGCTATAACCTTTCGTTTTTGTCATTTCGTCATTTTTTTTTAATCTTCAAAAATGATGAAAAACGGCGCGCTATAGTATGCCGTACGATATGGGCTATAGCCCATGGTCCAAAATGATGAGAAACGAGGCTAACTTTTTTTTCCAAAATTTCAAAAAACATGGGCTATAACCTTTCGTTTTTGTCATTTCGTAATTTTTTCAAATCTTTAAAAATGATGAAAAACGGCGCGCTATAGAATGCCGTACGATATGGGCTATAGCCCATGGTCCAAAATGATGAGAAACGAGGCTAACTTTTTTTTTCAAAATTTCAAAAAACATGGGCTATAACCTTTCGTTTTTGTCATTTTGTCATTTTTTTCAAATCTTCAAAAATGATGAAAAACGGCGCGCTATAGTATGCCGTACGATATGGGCTTTAGCCCATGGTCCAAAATGATGAGAAACGAGGCTAACTTTTTTTTTCAAAATTTCAAAAAACATGGGCTATAACCTTTCGTTTTTGTCATTTCGTCATTTTTTTCAAATCTTCAAAAATGATGAAAAACGGCACGCTATAGTATGCCGTACGATATGGGCTATAGCCCATGGTCCAAAATGATGAGAAACGAGGCTAACTTTTTTTTCCAAAATTTCAAAAAACATGGGCTATAACCTTTCGTTTTTGTCATTTCGTCATTTTTTCCAAATCTTCAAAAATGATGAAAAACGGCGCGCTATAGTATGCCGTACGATATGGGCTATAGCCCATGGTCCAAAATGATGAGAAACGAGGCTAACTTTTTTTTTCAAAATTTCAAAAACATGGGCTATAACCTTTCGTTTTTGTCATTTTGTCATTTTTTTCAAATCTTCAAAAATGATGAAAAACGGCGCGCTATAGTATGCCGTACGATATGGGCTATAGCCCATGGTCCAAAATGATGAGAAACGAGGCTAACTTTTTTTTTTTTAATTTCAAAAAACATGGGCTATAACCTTTCGTTTTTGTCATTTCGTCATTTTTTTCAAATCTTCAAAAATGATGAAAAACGGCGCGCTATAGTATGCCGTACGATATGGGCTATAGCCCATGGTCCAAAATGATGAGAAACGAGGCTAACTTTTTTTTTCAAAATTTCAAAAAACATGGGCTATAACCTTTCGTTTTGTCATTTTGTCATTTTTTTCAAATCGTCAAAAATGATGAAAAACGGCGCGCTATAGTATGCCGTACGATATGGGCTATAGCCCATGGTCCAAAATGATGAGAAACGAGGCTAACTTTTTTTTTCAAAATTTCAAAAAACATGGGCTATAACCCATCGTTTTTGTCATTTCGTCATTTTTTCAAATCTTCAAAAATGATGAAAAACGGCGCGCTATAGTATGCCGTACGATATGGGCTATAGCCCATGGTCCAAAATGATGAGAAACGAGGCTAACTTTTTTTTTCAAAATTTCAAAAAACATGGGCTATAACCCATCGTTTTTGTCATTTCGTAATTTTTTTCAAATCTTTAAAAATGATGAAAAACGGCGCGCTATAGTATGCCGTACGATATGGGCTATAGCCCATGGTCCAAAATGATGAGAAACGAGGCTAACTTTTTTTTTCAAAATTTCAAAAAACATGGGCTATAACCTTTCGTTTTTGTCATTTCGTCATTTTTTTCAAATCTTAAAAAATGATGAAAAACGGCGCGCTATAGTATGCCGTACGATATGGGCTATAGCCCATGGTCCAAAATGATGAGAAACGAGGCTAACTTTTTTTTTCAAAATTTCAAAAAACATGGGCTATAACCTTTCGTTTTTGTCATTTTGTCATTTTTTTCAAATCTTCAAAAATGATGAAAAACGGCGCGCTATAGTATGCCGTACGATATGGGCTATAGCCCATGGTCCAAAATGATGAGAAACGAGGCTAACTTTTTTTTTCAAAATTTCAAAAAACATGGGCTATAACCCATCGTTTTTGTCATTTCGTAATTTTTTTCAAATCTTTAAAAATGATGAAAAACGGCGCGCTATAGTATGCCGTACGATATGGGCTATAGCCCATGGTCCAAAATGATGAGAAACGAGGCTAACTTTTTTTTCAAAATTTCAAAAAACATGGGCTATAACCTTTCGTTTTTGTCATTTCGTCATTTTTTTCAAATCTTCAAAAATGATGAAAAACGGCGCGCTATAGTATGCCGTACGATATGGGCTATAGCCCATGGTCCAAAATGATGAGAAACGAGGCTAACTTTTTTTTTCAAAATTTCAAAAAACATGGGCTATAACCTTTCGTTTTTGTCATTTTGTAATTTTTTTCAAATCTTCAAAAATGATGAAAAACGGCGCGCTATAGTATGCCGTACGATATGGGCTATAGCCCATGGTCCAAAATGATGAGAAACGAGGCTAACTTTTTTTTTCAAAATTTCAAAAAACATGGGCTATAACCTTTCGTTTTTGTCATTTTGTCATTTTTTTCAAATCTTCAAAAATGATGAAAAACGGCGCGCTATAGTATGCCGTACGATATGGGCTATAGCCCATGGTCCAAAATGATGAGAAACGAGGCTAACTTTTTTTTTCAAAATTTCAAAAAACATGGGCTATAACCTTTCGTTTTTGTCATTTCGTAATTTTTTCAAATCTTTAAAAATGATGAAAAACGGCGCGCTATAGAATGCCGTACGATATGGGCTATTAGCCCATGGTCCAAAATGATGAGAAACGAGGCTAACTTTTTTTTTCAAAATTTCAAAAAACATGGGCTATAACCTTTCGTTTTTGTCATTTCGTCATTTTTTTCAAATCTTCAAAAATGATGAAAAACGGCGCGCTATAGTATGCCGTACGATATGGGCTATAGCCCATGGTCCAAAATGATGAGAAACGAGGCTAACTTTTTTTTTCAAAATTTCAAAAAACATGGGCTATAACCTTTCGTTTTTGTCATTTCGTCATTTTTTTCAAATCTTCAAAAATGATGAAAAACGGCGCGCTATAGTATGCCGTACGATATGGGCTATAGCCCATGGTTCAAAATGATGAGAAACGAGGCTAACTTTTTTTTCAAAATTTCAAAAAACATGGGCTATAACCTTTCGTTTTTGTCATTTCGTAATTTTTTCAAATCTTTAAAAATGATGAAAAACGGCGCGCTATAGAATGCCGTACGATATGGGCTATAGCCCATGGTCCAAAATGATGAGAAACGAGGCTAACTTTTTTTTTCAAAATTTCAAAAAACATGGGCTATAACCTTTCGTTTTTGTCATTTCGTCATTTTTTCAAATCTTCAAAAATGATGAAAAACGGCGCGCTATTGTATGCCGTACGATATGGGCTATAGCCCATGGTCCAAAATGATGAGAAACGAGGCTAACTTTTTTTTTCAAAATTTCAAAAAACATGGGCTATAACCTTTCGTTTTTGTCATTTCGTCATTTTTTTCAAATCTTCAAAAATGATGAAAAACGGCGCGCTATAGTATGCCGTACGATATGGGCTATAGCCCATGGTCCAAAATGATGTGAAACGAGGCTAACTTTTTTTTCCAAAATTTCAAAAAACATGGGCTATAACCTTTCGTTTTTGTCATTTCGTAATTTTTTTCAAATCTTAAAAAATGACGAAAAACGGCGCGCTATAGAATGCCGTACGATATGGGCTATAGCCCATGGTCCAAAATGATGAGAAACGAGGCTAACTTTTTTTTTCAAAATTTCAAAAAACATGGGCTATAACCTTTCGTTTTTGTCATTTTGTCATTTTTTTCAAATCTTCAAAAATGATGAAAAACGGTGCGCTATAGTATGCCGTACGATATGGGCTATAGCCCATGGTCCAAAATGATGAGAAACGAGGCTAACTTTTTTTTTCAAAATTTCAAAAAACATGGGCTATAACCTTTCGTTTTTGTCATTTCGTCATTTTTTTCAAATCTTCAAAAATGATGAAAAACGGCGCGCTATAGTATGCCGTACGATATGGGCTATAGCCCATGGTCCAAAATGATGAGAAACGAGGCTAACTTTTATTTTTCAAAATTTCAAAAAACATGGGCTATAACCTTTCGTTTTTGTCATTTCGTCATTTTTTTTAAATCTTCAAAAATGATGAAAAACGGCGCGCTATAGTATGCCGTACGATATGGGCTATAGCCCATGGTTCAAAATGATGAGAAACGAGGCTAACTTTTTTTTCCAAAATTTCAAAAAACATGGGCTATAACCTTTCGTTTTTGTCATTTCGTAATTTTTTCAAATCTTTAAAAATGATGAAAAACGGCGCGCTATAGAATGCCGTACGATATGGGCTATAGCCCATGGTCCAAAATGATGAGAAACGAGGCTAACTTTTTTTTTCAAAATTTCAAAAAACATGGGCTATAACCTTTCGTTTTTGTCATTTTGTCATTTTTTTCAAATCTTCAAAAATGATGAAAAACGGCGCGCTATAGTATGCCGTACGATATGGGCTTTAGCCCATGGTCCAAAATGATGAGAAACGAGGCTAACTTTTTTTTTCAAAATTTCAAAAAACATGGGCTATAACCTTTCGTTTTTGTCATTTTGTCATTTTTTTCAAATCTTCAAAAATGATGAAAAACGGCACGCTATAGTGAGCCGTACGATATGGGCTATAGCCCATGGTCCAAAATGATGAGAAACGAGGCTAACTTTTTTTTACAAAATTTCAAAAAACATGGGCTATAACCTTTCGTTTTGTCATTTTGTCATTTTTTTCAAATCTTCAAAAATGATGAAAAACGGCGCGCTATAGTATGCCGTACGATATGGGCTATAGCCCATGGTCCAAAATGATGAGAAACGAGGCTAACTTTTTTTTTCAAAATTTCAAAAAACATGGGCTATAACCCATCGTTTTTGTCATTTCGTCATTTTTTTCAAATCTTCAAAAATGATGAAAAACGGCGCGCTATAGTATGCCGTACGATATGGGCTATAGCCCATGGTCCAAAATGATGAGAAACGAGGCTAACTTTTTTTTTCAAAATTTCAAAAAACATGGGCTATAACCCATCGTTTTTGTCATTTCGTAATTTTTTTCAAATCTTTAAAAATGATGAAAAACGGCGCGCTATAGTATGCCGTACGATATGGGCTATAGCCCATGGTCCAAAATGATGAGAAACGAGGCTAACTTTTTTTTTCAAAATTTCAAAAAACATGGGCTATAACCTTTCGTTTTTGTCATTTCGTCATTTTTTTCAAATCTTCAAAAATGATGAAAAACGGCGCGCTATAGTATGCCGTACGATATGGGCTATAGCCCATGGTCCAAAATGATGAGAAACGAGGCTAACTTTTTTTTTCAAAATTTCAAAAAACATGGGCTATAACCTTTCGTTTTTGTCATTTTGTCATTTTTTTCAAATCTTCAAAAATGATGAAAAACGGCGCGCTATAGTATGCCGTACGATATGGGCTATAGCCCATGGTCCAAAATGATGAGAAACGAGGCTAACTTTTTTTTTCAAAATTTCAAAAAACATGGGCTATAACCCATCGTTTTTGTCATTTCGTAATTTTTTTCAAATCTTTAAAAATTATGAAAACGGCGCGCTATAGTATGCCGTACGATATGGGCTATAGCCCATGGTCCAAAATGATGAGAAACGAGGCTAACTTTTTTTTTCAAAATTTCAAAAAACATGGGCTATAACCCATCGTTTTTGTCATTTCGTAATTTTTTTCAAATCTTTAAAAATGATGAAAAACTGCGCGCTATAGTATGCCGTACGATATGGGCTATAGCCCATGGTCCAAAATGATGAGAAACGAGGCTAACTTTTTTTTTCAAAATTTCAAAAAACATGGGCTATAACCTTTCGTTTTTGTCATTTCGTCATTTTTTTCAAATCTTCAAAAATGATGAAAAACGGCGCGCTATAGTATGCCGTACGATATGGGCTATAGCCCATGGTCCAAAATGATGAGAAACGAGGCTAACTTTTTTTTTCAAAATTTCAAAAAACATGGGCTATAACCTTTCGTTTTTGTCATTTCGTCATTTTTTTCAAATCTTCAAAAATGATGAAAAACGGCGCGCTATAGTATGCCGTACGATATGGGCTATAGCCCATGGTCCAAAATGATGAGAAACGAGGCTAACTTTTTTTTTCAAAATTTCAAAAAACATGGGCTATAACCTTTCGTTTTTGTCATTTCGTAATTTTTTCAAATCTTTAAAAATGATGAAAAACGGCGCGCTATAGAATGCCGTACGATATGGGCTATAGCCCATGGTCCAAAATGATGAGAAACGAGGCTAACTTTTTTTTTCAAAATTTCAAAAAACATGGGCTATAACCTTTCGTTTTTGTCATTTCGTAATTTTTTCAAATCTTTAAAAATGATGAAAAACGGCGCGCTATAGAATGCCGTACGATATGGGCTATAGCCCATGGTCCAAAATGATGAGAAACGAGGCTAACTTTTTTTTCCAAAATTTCAAAAAACATGGGCTATAACCTTTCGTTTTTGTCATTTTGTCATTTTTTTCAAATCTTCAAAAATGATGAAAAACGGCGCGCTATAGTATGCCGTACGATATGGGCTATAGCCCATGGTCCAAAATGATGAGAAACGAGGCTAACTTTTTTTTTCAAAATTTCAAAAAACATGGGCTATAACCCATCGTTTTTGTCATTTCGTAATTTTTTTCAAATCTTTAAAAATGATGAAAAACGGCGCGCTATAGTATGCCGTACGATATGGGCTATAGCCCATGGTCCAAAATGATGAGAAACGAGGCTAACTTTTTTTTTCAAAATTTCAAAAAACATGGGCTATAACCTTTCGTTTTTGTCATTTTGTCATTTTTTTCAAATCTTCAAAAATGATGAAAAACGGCGCGCTATAGTATGCCGTACGATATGGGCTATAGCCCATGGTCCAAAATGATGAGAAACGAGGCTAACTTTTTTTTTCAAAATTTCAAAAAACATGGGCTATAACCTTTCGTTTTTGTCATTTCGTCATTTTTTTCAAATCTTCAAAAATGATGAAAAACGGCGCGCTATAGTATGCCGTACGATATGGGCTATAGCCCATGGTCCAAAATGATGAGAAACGAGGCTAATTTTTTTTTCAAAATTTCAAAAAACATGGGCTATAACCCATCGTTTTTGTCATTTCGTAATTTTTTTCAAATCTTTAAAAATGATGAAAAACGGCGCGCTATAGTATGCCGTACGATATGGGCTATAGCCCATGGTCCAAAATGATGAGAAACGAGGCTAACTTTTTTTTTCAAAATTTCAAAAAACATGGGCTATAACCTTTCGTTTTTGTCATTTCGTCATTTTTTTCAAATCTTCAAAAATGATGAAAAACGGCGCGCTATAGTATGCCGTACGATATGGGCTATAGCCCATGGTCCAAAATGATGAGAAACGAGGCTAATTTTTTTTTCAAAATTTCAAAAAACATGGGCTATAACCCATCGTTTTTGTCATTTCGTAAATTTTTTCAAATCTTTAAAAATGATGAAAAACGGCGCGCTATAGTATGCCGTACGATATGGGCTATAGCCCATGGTCCAAAATGATGAGAAACGAGGCTAACTTTTTTTTTCAAAATTTCAAAAAACATGGGCTATAACCTTTCGTTTTTGTCATTTCGTCATTTTTTTCAAATCTTCAAAAATGATGAAAAACGGCGCGCTATAGTATGCCGTACGATATGGGCTATAGCCCATGGTCCAAAATGATGAGAAACGAGGCTAACTTTTTTTTTCTAAATTTCAAAAAACATGGGCTATAACCTTTCGTTTTTGTCATTTTGTCATTTTTTTCAAATCTTCAAAAATGATGAAAAACGGCGCGCTATAGTATGCCGTACGATATGGGCTATAGCCCATGGTCCAAAATGATGAGAAACGAGGCTAACTTTTTTTTTCAAAATTTCAAAAAACATGGGCTATAACCTTTCGTTTTTGTCATTTCGTCATTTTTTTCAAATCTTCAAAAATGATGAAAAACGGCGCGCTATAGTATGCCGTACGATATGGGCTATAGCCCATGGTCCAAAATGATGAGAAACGAGGCTAACTTTTTTTTTCAAAATTTCAAAAAACATGGGCTATAACCTTTCGTTTTTGTCATTTCGTCATTTTTTTCAAATCTTCAAAAATGATGAAAAACGGCGCGCTATAGTATGCCGTACGATATGGGCTATAGCCCATGGTCCAAAATGATGAGAAACGAGGCTAACTTTTTTTTTCAAAATTTCAAAAAACATGGGCTATAACCTTTCGTTTTTGTCATTTTGTCATTTTTTTCAAATCTTCAAAAATGATGAAAAACGGCGCGCTATAGTATGCCGTACGATATGGGCTATAGCCCATGGTCCAAAATGATGAGAAACGAGGCTAACTTTTTTTTTCAAAATTTCAAAAAACATGGGCTATAACCTTTCGTTTTTGTCATTTCGTAAATTTTTTCAAATCTTTAAAAATGATGAAAAACGGCGCGCTATAGAATGCCGTACGATATGGGCTATAGCCCATGGTCCAAAATGATGAGAAACGAGGCTAACTTTTTTTTTCAAAATTTCAAAAACATGGGCTATAACCTTTCGTTTTTGTCATTTTGTCATTTTTTTCAAATCTTCAAAAATGATGAAAAACGGCGCGCTATAGTATGGCGTACGATATGGGCTATAGCCCATGGTCCAAAATGATGAGAAACGAGGCTAACTTTTTTTTTCAAAATTTCAAAAAACATGGGCTATAACCTTTCGTTTTTGTCATTTCGTCATTTTTTTCAAATCTTCAAAAATGATGAAAAACGGCGCGCTATAGTATGCCGTACGATATGGGCTATAGCCCATGGTCCAAAATGATGAGAAACGAGGCTAACTTTTTTTTCCAAAATTTCAAAAAACATGGGCTATAACCTTTCGTTTTTGTCATTTCGTCATTTTTTTCAAATCTTAAAAAATGATGAAAAACGGCGCGCTATAGAATGCCGTACGATATGGGCTATAGCCCATGGTCCAAAATGATGAGAAACGAGGCTAACTTTTTTTTTCAAAATTTCAAAAAACATGGGCTATAACCTTTCGTTTTTGTCATTTTGTCATTTTTTTCAAATCTTCAAAAATGATGAAAAACGGCGCGCTATAGTATGCCGTACGATATGGGCTATAGCCCATGGTCCAAAATGATGAGAAACGAGGCTAACTTTTTTTTTCAAAATTTCAAAAAACATGGGCTATAACCTTTAGTTTTTGTCATTTCGTCATTTTTTTCAAATCTTCAAAAATGATGAAAAACGGCGCGCTATAGTATGCCGTACGATATGGGCTATAGCCCATGGTCCAAAATGATGAGAAACGAGGCTAACTTTTTTTTCCAAAATTTCAAAAAACATGGGCTATAACCTTTCGTTTTTGTCATTTCGTCATTTTTTTCAAATCTTCAAAAATGATGAAAAACGGCGCGCTATAGTATGCCGTACGATATGGGCTATAGCCCATGGTCCAAAATGATGAGAAACGAGGCTAACTTTTTTTTTCAAAATTTCAAAAAACATGGGCTATAACCTTTCGTTTTTGTCATTTCGTCATTTTTTTCAAAAATGATGAAAAACGGCGCGCTATAGTATGCCGTACGATATGGGCTATAGCCCATGGTCCAAAATGATGAGAAACGAGGCTAACTTTTTTTTTCAAAATTTCAAAAAACATGGGCTATAACCTTTCGTTTTTGTCATTTCGTCATTTTTTTCAAATCTTCAAAAATGATGAAAAACGGCGCGTTATAGTATGCCGTACGATATGGGCTATAGCCCATGGTCCAAAATGATGAGAAACGAGGCTAACTTTTTTTTTCAAAATTTCAAAAAACATGGGCTATAACCTTTCGTTTTTGTCATTTTGTCATTTTTTTCAAATCTTCAAAAATGATGAAAAACGGCGCGCTATAGTATGCCGTACGATATGGGCTATAGCCCATGATCCAAAATGATGAGAAACGAGGCTAACTTTTTTTTTCAAAATTTCAAAAAACATGGGCTATAACCTTTCGTTTTTGTCATTTCGTCATTTTTTTCAAATCTTCAAAAATGATGAAAAACGGCGCGCTATAGTATGCCGTACGATATGGGCTATAGCCCATGGTCCAAAATGATGAGAAACGAGGCTAACTTTTTTTTTCAAAATTTCAAAAAACATGGGCTATAACCTTTCGTTTTTGTCATTTTGTCATTTTTTTCAAATCTTCAAAAATGATGAAAAACGGCGCGCTATAGTATGCCGTACGATATGGGCTATAGCCCATGGTCCAAAATGATGAGAAACGAGGCTAACTTTTTTTTTCAAAATTTCAAAAAACATGGGTTATAACCTTTCGTTTTTGTCATTTCGTCATTTTTTCAAATCTTCAAAAATGATGAAAAACGGCGCGCTATAGTATGCCGTACGATATGGGCTATAGCCCATGGTCCAAAATGATGAGAAACGAGGCTAACTTTTTTTTTCAAAATTTCAAAAAACATGGGCTATAACCTTTCGTTTTTGTCATTTCGTAATTTTTTTCAAATCTTTAAAAATGATGAAAAACGGCGCGCTATAGAATGCCGTACGATATGGGCTATAGCCCATGGTCCAAAATGATGAGAAACGAGGCTAACTTTTTTTTTCAAAATTTCAAAAAACATGGGCTATAACCTTTCGTTTTTGTCATTTTGTCATTATTTTTCAAATCTTTAAAATGATGAAAAACGGCGCGCTATAGTATGCCGTACGATATGGGCTATAGCCCATGGTCCAAAATGATGAGAAACGAGGCTAACTTTTTTTTTCAAAATTTAAAAAAACATGGGCTATAACCTTTCGTTTTTGTCATTTTGTCATTTTTTTCAAATCTTCAAAAATGATGAAAAACGGCGCGCTATAGTATGCCGTACGATATGGGCTATAGCCCATGGTCCAAAATGATGAGAAACGAGGCTAACTTCTTTTTTCAAAATTTCAAAAAACATGGGCTATAACCTTTCGTTTTTGTCATTTCGTCATTTTTTTCAAATCTTAAAAAATGATGAAAAACGGCGCGCTATAGAATGCCGTACGATATGGGCTATAGCCCATGGTCCAAAATGATGAGAAACGAGGCTAACTTTTTTTTTCAAAATTTCAAAAAACATGGGCTATAACCTTTCGTTTTTGTCATTTTGTCATTTTTTTCAAATCTTCAAAAATGATGAAAAACGGCGCGCTATAGTATGCCGTACGATATGGGCTATAGCCCATGGTCCAAAATGATGAGAAACGAGGCTAACTTTTTTTTTCAAAATTTCAAAAAACATGGGCTATAACCTTTCGTTTTTGTCATTTCGTCATTTTTTTCAAATCTTCAAAAATGATGAAAAACGGCGCGCTATAGTATGCCGTACGATATGGGCTATAGCCCATGGTCCAAAATGATGAGAAACGAGGCTAACTTTTTTTTTCAAAATTTCAAAAAACATGGGCTATAACCTTTTGTTTTTGTCATTTCGTAATTTTTTTCAAATCTTTAAAAATGCTGAAAAACGGCGCGCTATAGAATGCCGTACGATATGGGCTATAGCCCATGGTCCAAAATGATGAGAAACGAGGCTAACTTTTTTTTTCAAAATTTCAAAAAACATGGGCTATAACCTTTCGTTTTTGTCATTTCGTAATTTTTTCAAATCTTTAAAAATGATGAAAAACGGCGCGCTATAGAATGCCGTACGATATGGGCTATAGCCCATGGTCCAAAATGATGAGAAACGAGGCTAACTTTTTTTTTCAAAATTTCAAAAAACATGGGCTATAACCTTTCGTTTTTGTCATTTTGTCATTTTTTTCAAATCTTCAAAAATGATGAAAAACGGCGCGCTATAGTATGCCGTACGATATGGGCTATAGCCCATGGTCCAAAATGATGAGAAACGAGGCTAACTTTTTTTTTCAAAATTTCAAAAAACATGGGCTATAACCTTTCGTTTTTGTCATTTCGTAATTTTTTTCAAATCTTCAAAAATGATGAAAAACGGCGCGCTATAGTATGCCGTACGATATGGGCTATAGCCCATGGTCCAAAATGATGAGAAACGAGGCAATTTTTTTTTTCAACATTTCAAAAAACATGGGCTATAACCCATCGTTTTTGTCATTTCGTAATTTTTTTCAAATCTTTAAAAATGATGAAAAACGGCGCGCTATAGTATGCCGTACGATATGGGCTATAGCCCATGGTCCAAAATGATGAGAAACGAGGCTAACTTTTTTTTTCAAAATTTCAAAAAACATGGGCTATAACCTTTCGTTTTTGTCATTTCGTCATTTTTTTTCAAATCTTCAAAAATGATGAAAAACGGCGCGCTATAGTATGCCGTACGATATGGGCTATAGCCCATGGTCCAAAATGATGAGAAACGAGGCTAACTTTTTTTTTCTAAATTTCAAAAAACATGGGCTATAACCTTTCGTTTTTGTCATTTTGTCATTTTTTCAAATCTTCAAAAATGATGAAAAACGGCGCGCTATAGTATGCCGTACGATATGGGCTATAGCCCATGGTCCAAAATGATGAGAAACGAGGCTAACTTTTTTTTTCAAAATTTCAAAAAACATGGGCTATAACCCATCGTTTTTGTCATTTCGTCATTTTTTTCAAATCTTCAAAAATGATGAAAAACGGCGCGCTATAGTATGCCGTACGATATGGGCTATAGCCCATGGTCCAAAATGATGAGAAACGAGGCTAACTTTTTTTTTCAAAATTTCAAAAAACATGGGCTATAACCTTTCGTTTTTGTCATTTCGTCATTTTTTTCAAATCTTCAAAAATGATGAAAAACGGCGCGCTATAGTATGCCGTACGATATGGGCTATAGCCCATGGTCCAAAATGATGAGAAACGAGGCTAACTTTTTTTTTCAAAATTTCAAAAAACATGGGCTATAACCTTTCGTTTTTGTCATTTCGTCATTTTTTTCAAATCTTCAAAAATGATGAAAAACGGCGCGCTATAGTATGCCGTACGATATGGGCTATAGCCCATGGTCCAAAATGATGAGAAACGAGGCTAACTTTTTTTTTCAAAATTTCAAAAAACATGGGCTATAACCTTTCGTTTTTGTCATTTTGTCATTTTTTTCAAATCTTCAAAAATGATGAAAAACGGCGCGCTATAGTATGCCGTACGATATGGGCTATAGCCCATGGTCCAAAATGATGAGAAACGAGGCAATTTTTTTTTTCAACATTTCAAAAAACATGGGCTATAACCCATCGTTTTTGTCATTTCGTAATTTTTTTCAAATCTTTAAAAATGATGAAAAACGGCGCGCTATAGTATGCCGTACGATATGGGCTATAGCCCATGGTCCAAAATGATGAGAAACGAGGCTAACTTTTTTTTTCAAAATTTCAAAAAACATGGGCTATAACCTTTCGTTTTTGTCATTTCGTCATTTTTTTTCAAATCTTCAAAAATGATGAAAAACGGCGCGCTATAGTATGCCGTACGATATGGGCTATAGCCCATGGTCCAAAATGATGAGAAACGAGGCTAACTTTTTTTTTCTAAATTTCAAAAAACATGGGCTATAACCTTTCGTTTTTGTCATTTTGTCATTTTTTCAAATCTTCAAAAATGATGAAAAACGGCGCGCTATAGTATGCCGTACGATATGGGCTATAGCCCATGGTCCAAAATGATGAGAAACGAGGCTAACTTTTTTTTTCAAAATTTCAAAAAACATGGGCTATAACCCATCGTTTTTGTCATTTCGTCATTTTTTTCAAATCTTCAAAAATGATGAAAAACGGCGCGCTATAGTATGCCGTACGATATGGGCTATAGCCCATGGTCCAAAATGATGAGAAACGAGGCTAACTTTTTTTTTCAAAATTTCAAAAAACATGGGCTATAACCTTTCGTTTTTGTCATTTCGTCATTTTTTTCAAATCTTCAAAAATGATGAAAAACGGCGCGCTATAGTATGCCGTACGATATGGGCTATAAGCCCATGGTCCAAAATGATGAGAAACGAGGCTAACTTTTTTTTTCAAAATTTCAAAAAACATGGGCTATAACCCATCGTATTTGTCATTTCGTCATTTTTTTTCAAATCTTCAAAAATGATGAAAAACGGCGCGCTATAGTATGCCGTACGATATGGGCTATAGCCCATGGTCCAAAATGATGAGAAACGAGGCTAACTTTTTTTTTCAAAATTTAAAAAAACATGGGCTATAACCTTTCGTTTTTGTCATTTTGTCATTTTTTTCAAATCTTCAAAAATGATGAAAAACGGCGCGCTATAGTATGCCGTACGATATGGGCTATAGCCCATGGTCCAAAATGATGAGAAACGAGGCTAACTTCTTTTTTCAAAATTTCAAAAAACATGGGCTATAACCTTTCGTTTTTGTCATTTCGTCATTTTTTTCAAATCTTCAAAAATGATGAAAAACGGCGCGCTATAGTATGCCGTACGATATGGGCTATAGCCCATGGTCCAAAATGATGAGAAACGAGGCTAACTTTTTTTTCCAAAATTTCAAAAAACATGGGCTATAACCTTTCGTTTTTGTCATTTCGTCATTTTTTTCAAATCTTCAAAAATGATGAAAAACGGCGCGCTATAGTATGCCGTACGATATGGGCTATAGCCCATGGTCCAAAATGATGAGAAACGAGGCTAACTTTTTTTTTCAAAATTTCAAAAAACATGGGCTATAACCTTTCGTTTTTGTCATTTCGTCATTTTTTTCAAAAATGATGAAAAACGGCGCGCTATAGTATGCCGTACGATATGGGCTATAGCCCATGGTCCAAAATGATGAGAAACGAGGCTAACTTTTTTTTTCAAAATTTCAAAAAACATGGGCTATAACCTTTCGTTTTTGTCATTTCGTCATTTTTTTCAAATCTTCAAAAATGATGAAAAACGGCGCGTTATAGTATGCCGTACGATATGGGCTATAGCCCATGGTCCAAAATGATGAGAAACGAGGCTAACTTTTTTTTTCAAAATTTCAAAAAACATGGGCTATAACCTTTCGTTTTTGTCATTTTGTCATTTTTTTCAAATCTTCAAAAATGATGAAAAACGGCGCGCTATAGTATGCCGTACGATATGGGCTATAGCCCATGATCCAAAATGATGAGAAACGAGGCTAACTTTTTTTTTCAAAATTTCAAAAAACATGGGCTATAACCTTTCGTTTTTGTCATTTCGTCATTTTTTTCAAATCTTCAAAAATGATGAAAAACGGCGCGCTATAGTATGCCGTACGATATGGGCTATAGCCCATGGTCCAAAATGATGAGAAACGAGGCTAACTTTTTTTTTCAAAATTTCAAAAAACATGGGCTATAACCTTTCGTTTTTGTCATTTTGTCATTTTTTTCAAATCTTCAAAAATGATGAAAAACGGCGCGCTATAGTATGCCGTACGATATGGGCTATAGCCCATGGTCCAAAATGATGAGAAACGAGGCTAACTTTTTTTTTCAAAATTTCAAAAAACATGGGTTATAACCTTTCGTTTTTGTCATTTCGTCATTTTTTCAAATCTTCAAAAATGATGAAAAACGGCGCGCTATAGTATGCCGTACGATATGGGCTATAGCCCATGGTCCAAAATGATGAGAAACGAGGCTAACTTTTTTTTTCAAAATTTCAAAAAACATGGGCTATAACCTTTCGTTTTTGTCATTTCGTAATTTTTTTCAAATCTTTAAAAATGATGAAAAACGGCGCGCTATAGAATGCCGTACGATATGGGCTATAGCCCATGGTCCAAAATGATGAGAAACGAGGCTAACTTTTTTTTTCAAAATTTCAAAAAACATGGGCTATAACCTTTCGTTTTTGTCATTTTGTCATTATTTTTCAAATCTTTAAAATGATGAAAAACGGCGCGCTATAGTATGCCGTACGATATGGGCTATAGCCCATGGTCCAAAATGATGAGAAACGAGGCTAACTTTTTTTTTCAAAATTTAAAAAAACATGGGCTATAACCTTTCGTTTTTGTCATTTTGTCATTTTTTTCAAATCTTCAAAAATGATGAAAAACGGCGCGCTATAGTATGCCGTACGATATGGGCTATAGCCCATGGTCCAAAATGATGAGAAACGAGGCTAACTTCTTTTTTCAAAATTTCAAAAAACATGGGCTATAACCTTTCGTTTTTGTCATTTCGTCATTTTTTTCAAATCTTAAAAAATGATGAAAAACGGCGCGCTATAGAATGCCGTACGATATGGGCTATAGCCCATGGTCCAAAATGATGAGAAACGAGGCTAACTTTTTTTTTCAAAATTTCAAAAAACATGGGCTATAACCTTTCGTTTTTGTCATTTTGTCATTTTTTTCAAATCTTCAAAAATGATGAAAAACGGCGCGCTATAGTATGCCGTACGATATGGGCTATAGCCCATGGTCCAAAATGATGAGAAACGAGGCTAACTTTTTTTTTCAAAATTTCAAAAAACATGGGCTATAACCTTTCGTTTTTGTCATTTCGTCATTTTTTTCAAATCTTCAAAAATGATGAAAAACGGCGCGCTATAGTATGCCGTACGATATGGGCTATAGCCCATGGTCCAAAATGATGAGAAACGAGGCTAACTTTTTTTTTCAAAATTTCAAAAAACATGGGCTATAACCTTTTGTTTTTGTCATTTCGTAATTTTTTTCAAATCTTTAAAAATGATGAAAAACGGCGCGCTATAGAATGCCGTACGATATGGGCTATAGCCCATGGTCCAAAATGATGAGAAACGAGGCTAACTTTTTTTTTCAAAATTTCAAAAAACATGGGCTATAACCTTTCGTTTTTGTCATTTCGTAATTTTTTCAAATCTTTAAAAATGATGAAAAACGGCGCGCTATAGAATGCCGTACGATATGGGCTATAGCCCATGGTCCAAAATGATGAGAAACGAGGCTAACTTTTTTTTTCAAAATTTCAAAAAACATGGGCTATAACCTTTCGTTTTTGTCATTTTGTCATTTTTTTCAAATCTTCAAAAATGATGAAAAACGGCGCGCTATAGTATGCCGTACGATATGGGCTATAGCCCATGGTCCAAAATGATGAGAAACGAGGCTAACTTTTTTTTTCAAAATTTCAAAAAACATGGGCTATAACCTTTCGTTTTTGTCATTTCGTAATTTTTTTCAAATCTTCAAAAATGATGAAAAACGGCGCGCTATAGTATGCCGTACGATATGGGCTATAGCCCATGGTCCAAAATGATGAGAAACGAGGCAATTTTTTTTTTCAACATTTCAAAAAACATGGGCTATAACCCATCGTTTTTGTCATTTCGTAATTTTTTTCAAATCTTTAAAAATGATGAAAAACGGCGCGCTATAGTATGCCGTACGATATGGGCTATAGCCCATGGTCCAAAATGATGAGAAACGAGGCTAACTTTTTTTTTCAAAATTTCAAAAAACATGGGCTATAACCTTTCGTTTTTGTCATTTCGTCATTTTTTTTCAAATCTTCAAAAATGATGAAAAACGGCGCGCTATAGTATGCCGTACGATATGGGCTATAGCCCATGGTCCAAAATGATGAGAAACGAGGCTAACTTTTTTTTTCTAAATTTCAAAAAACATGGGCTATAACCTTTCGTTTTTGTCATTTTGTCATTTTTTCAAATCTTCAAAAATGATGAAAAACGGCGCGCTATAGTATGCCGTACGATATGGGCTATAGCCCATGGTCCAAAATGATGAGAAACGAGGCTAACTTTTTTTTTCAAAATTTCAAAAAACATGGGCTATAACCCATCGTTTTTGTCATTTCGTCATTTTTTTCAAATCTTCAAAAATGATGAAAAACGGCGCGCTATAGTATGCCGTACGATATGGGCTATAGCCCATGGTCCAAAATGATGAGAAACGAGGCTAACTTTTTTTTTCAAAATTTCAAAAAACATGGGCTATAACCTTTCGTTTTTGTCATTTCGTCATTTTTTTCAAATCTTCAAAAATGATGAAAAACGGCGCGCTATAGTATGCCGTACGATATGGGCTATAGCCCATGGTCCAAAATGATGAGAAACGAGGCTAACTTTTTTTTTCAAAATTTCAAAAAACATGGGCTATAACCTTTCGTTTTTGTCATTTCGTCATTTTTTTCAAATCTTCAAAAATGATGAAAAACGGCGCGCTATAGTATGCCGTACGATATGGGCTATAGCCCATGGTCCAAAATGATGAGAAACGAGGCTAACTTTTTTTTTCAAAATTTCAAAAAACATGGGCTATAACCTTTCGTTTTTGTCATTTTGTCATTTTTTTCAAATCTTCAAAAATGATGAAAAACGGCGCGCTATAGTATGCCGTACGATATGGGCTATAGCCCATGGTCCAAAATGATGAGAAACGAGGCAATTTTTTTTTTCAACATTTCAAAAAACATGGGCTATAACCCATCGTTTTTGTCATTTCGTAATTTTTTTCAAATCTTTAAAAATGATGAAAAACGGCGCGCTATAGTATGCCGTACGATATGGGCTATAGCCCATGGTCCAAAATGATGAGAAACGAGGCTAACTTTTTTTTTCAAAATTTCAAAAAACATGGGCTATAACCTTTCGTTTTTGTCATTTCGTCATTTTTTTTCAAATCTTCAAAAATGATGAAAAACGGCGCGCTATAGTATGCCGTACGATATGGGCTATAGCCCATGGTCCAAAATGATGAGAAACGAGGCTAACTTTTTTTTTCTAAATTTCAAAAAACATGGGCTATAACCTTTCGTTTTTGTCATTTTGTCATTTTTTCAAATCTTCAAAAATGATGAAAAACGGCGCGCTATAGTATGCCGTACGATATGGGCTATAGCCCATGGTCCAAAATGATGAGAAACGAGGCTAACTTTTTTTTTCAAAATTTCAAAAAACATGGGCTATAACCCATCGTTTTTGTCATTTCGTCATTTTTTTCAAATCTTCAAAAATGATGAAAAACGGCGCGCTATAGTATGCCGTACGATATGGGCTATAGCCCATGGTCCAAAATGATGAGAAACGAGGCTAACTTTTTTTTTCAAAATTTCAAAAAACATGGGCTATAACCTTTCGTTTTTGTCATTTCGTCATTTTTTTCAAATCTTCAAAAATGATGAAAAACGGCGCGCTATAGTATGCCGTACGATATGGGCTATAAGCCCATGGTCCAAAATGATGAGAAACGAGGCTAACTTTTTTTTTCAAAATTTCAAAAAACATGGGCTATAACCCATCGTATTTGTCATTTCGTCATTTTTTTTCAAATCTTCAAAAATGATGAAAAACGGCGCGCTATAGTATGCCGTACGATATGGGCTATAGCCCATGGTCCAAAATGATGAGAAACGAGGCTAACTTTTTTTTTCAAAATTTAAAAAAACATGGGCTATAACCTTTCGTTTTTGTCATTTTGTCATTTTTTTCAAATCTTCAAAAATGATGAAAAACGGCGCGCTATAGTATGCCGTACGATATGGGCTATAGCCCATGGTCCAAAATGATGAGAAACGAGGCTAACTTCTTTTTTCAAAATTTCAAAAAACATGGGCTATAACCTTTCGTTTTTGTCATTTCGTCATTTTTTTCAAATCTTAAAAAATGATGAAAAACGGCGCGCTATAGAATGCCGTACGATATGGGCTATAGCCCATGGTCCAAAATGATGAGAAACGAGGCTAACTTTTTTTTTCAAAATTTCAAAAAACATGGGCTATAACCTTTCGTTTTTGTCATTTTGTCATTTTTTTCAAATCTTCAAAAATGATGAAAAACGGCGCGCTATAGTATGCCGTACGATATGGGCTATAGCCCATGGTCCAAAATGATGAGAAACGAGGCTAACTTTTTTTTTCAAAATTTCAAAAAACATGGGCTATAACCTTTCGTTTTTGTCATTTCGTCATTTTTTTCAAATCTTCAAAAATGATGAAAAACGGCGCGCTATAGTATGCCGTACGATATGGGCTATAGCCCATGGTCCAAAATGATGAGAAACGAGGCTAACTTTTTTTTTCAAAATTTCAAAAAACATGGGCTATAACCTTTCGTTTTTGTCATTTCGTCATTTTTTTCAAATCTTCAAAAATGATGAAAAACGGCGCGCTATAGTATGCCGTACGATATGGGCTATAGCCCATGGTCCAAAATGATGAGAAACGAGGCTAACTTTTTTTTTCAAAATTTCAAAAAACATGGGCTATAACCTTTCGTTTTTGTCATTTCGTCATTTTTTTCAAATCTTCAAAAATGATGAAAAACGGCGCGCTATAGTATGCCGTACGATATGGGCTATAGCCCATGGTCCAAAATGATGAGAAACGAGGCTAACTTTTTTTTTCAAAATTTCAAAAAACATGGGCTATAACCTTTCGTTTTTGTCATTTCGTAATTTTTTTCAAATCTTCAAAAATGATGAAAAACGGCGCGCTATAGTATGCCGTACGATATGGGCTATAGCCCATGGTCCAAAATGATGAGAAACGAGGCTAACTTTTTTTTCCAAAATTTCAAAAAACATGGGCTATAACCTTTCGTTTTTGTCATTTTGTCATTTTTTTCAAATCTTCAAAAATGATGAAAAACGGCGCGCTATAGTATGCCGTACGATATGGGCTATAGCCCATGATCCAAAATGATGAGAAACGAGGCTAACTTTTTTTTTCAAAATTTCAAAAAACATGGGCTATAACCTTTCGTTTTTGTCATTTCGTCATTTTTTTCAAATCTTCAAAAATGATGAAAAACGGCGCGCTATAGTATGCCGTACGATATGGGCTATAGCCCATGGTCCAAAATGATGAGAAACGAGGCTAACTTTTTTTTTCAAAATTTCAAAAAACATGGGCTATAACCTTTCGTTTTTGTCATTTTGTCATTTTTTTCAAATCTTCAAAAATGATGAAAAACGGCGCGCTATAGTATGCCGTACGATATGGGCTATAGCCCATGGTCCAAAATGATGAGAAACGAGGCTAACTTTTTTTTTCAAAATTTCAAAAAACATGGGCTATAACCTTTCGTTTTTGTCATTTCGTCATTTTTTCAAATCTTCAAAAATGATGAAAAACGGCGCGCTATAGTATGCCGTACGATATGGGCTATAGCCCATGGTCCAAAATGATGAGAAACGAGGCTAACTTTTTTTTTTCAAAATTTCAAAAAACATGGGCTATAACCTTTCGTTTTTGTCATTTCGTAATTTTTTTCAAATCTTTAAAAATGATGAAAAACGGCGCGCTATAGAATGCCGTACGATATGGGCTATAGCCCATGGTCCAAAATGATGAGAAACGAGGCTAACTTTTTTTTTCAAAATTTCAAAAAACATGGGCTATAACCTTTCGTTTTTGTCATTTTGTCATTATTTTTCAAATCTTTAAAATGATGAAAAACGGCGCGCTATAGTATGCCGTACGATATGGGCTATAGCCCATGGTCCAAAATGATGAGAAACGAGGCTAACATTTTTTTTCAAAAAAATTTCAAAAAACATGGGCTATAACCTTTCGTTTTTGTCATTTTGTCATTTTTTTCAAATCTTCAAAAATGATGAAAAACGGCGCGCTATAGTATGCCGTACGATATGGCTATAGCCCATGGTCCAAAATGATGAGAAACGAGGCTAACTTTTTTTTTCAAAATTTCAAAAAACATGGGCTATAACCTTTCGTTTTTGTCATTTCGTCATTTTTTCAAATCTTCAAAAATGATGAAAAACGGCGCGCTATAGTATGCCGTACGATATGGGCTATAGCCCATGGTCCAAAATGATGAGAAACGAGGCTAACTTTTTTTTTCAAAATTTCAAAAAACATGGGCTATAACCTTTCGTTTTTGTCATTTCGTCATTTTTTTCAAATCTTCAAAAATGATGAAAAACGGCGCGCTATAGTATGCCGTACGATATGGGCTATAGCCCATGGTCCAAAATGATGAGAAACGAGGCTAACTTTTTTTTTCAAAATTTCAAAAAACATGGGCTATAACCTTTCGTTTTTGTCATTTCGTCATTTTTTTTCAAATCTTCAAAAATGATGAAAAACGGCGCGCTATAGTATGCCGTACGATATGGGCTATAGCCCATGGTCCAAAATGATGAGAAACGAGGCTAACTTTTTTTTCAAAATTTCAAAAAACATGGGCTATAACCTTTCGTTTTTGTCATTTCGTCATTTTTTTCAAATCTTCAAAAATGATGAAAAACGGCGCGCTATAGTATGCCGTACGATATGGGCTATAGCCCATGGTCCAAAATGATGAGAAACGAGGCTAACTTTTTTTTTCAAAATTTCAAAAAACATGGGCTATAACCTTTTGTTTTTGTCATTTCGTAATTTTTTTCAAATCTTTAAAAATGATGAAAAACGGCGCGCTATAGAATGCCGTACGATATGGGCTATAGCCCATGGTCCAAAATGATGAGAAACGAGGCTAACTTTTTTTTTCAAAATTTCAAAAAACATGGGCTATAACCTTTCGTTTTTGTCATTTCGTAATTTTTTCAAATCTTTAAAAATGATGAAAAACGGCGCGCTATAGAATGCCGTACGATATGGGCTATAGCCCATGGTCCAAAATGATGAGAAACGAGGCTAACTTTTTTTTTCAAAATTTCAAAAAACATGGGCTATAACCTTTCGTTTTTGTCATTTTGTCATTTTTTTCAAATCTTCAAAAATGATGAAAAACGGCGCGCTATAGTATGCCGTACGATATGGGCTATAGCCCATGGTCCAAAATGATGAGAAACGAGGCTAACTTTTTTTTTCAAAATTTCAAAAAACATGGGCTATAACCTTTCGTTTTTGTCATTTCGTAATTTTTTTCAAATCTTCAAAAATGATGAAAAACGGCGCGCTATAGTATGCCGTACGATATGGGCTATAGCCCATGGTCCAAATGATGAGAAACGAGGCAATTTTTTTTTTCAACATTTCAAAAAACATGGGCTATAACCCATCGTTTTTGTCATTTCGTAATTTTTTTCAAATCTTTAAAAATGATGAAAAACGGCGCGCTATAGTATGCCGTACGATATGGGCTATAGCCCATGGTCCAAAATGATGAGAAACGAGGCTAACTTTTTTTTTCAAAATTTCAAAAAACATGGGCTATAACCTTTCGTTTTTGTCATTTCGTCATTTTTTTCAAATCTTCAAAAATGATGAAAAACGGCGCGCTATAGTATGCCGTACGATATGGGCTATAGCCCATGGTCCAAAATGATGAGAAACGAGGCTAACTTTTTTTTTCTAAATTTCAAAAAACATGGGCTATAACCTTTCGTTTTTGTCATTTTGTCATTTTTTCAAATCTTCAAAAATGATGAAAAACGGCGCGCTATAGTATGCCGTACGATATGGGCTATAGCCCATGGTCCAAAATGATGAGAAACGAGGCTAACTTTTTTTTTCAAAATTTCAAAAAACATGGGCTATAACCCATCGTTTTTGTCATTTTGTCATTTTTTTCAAATCTTCAAAAATGATGAAAAACGGCGCGCTATAGTATGCCGTACGATATGGGCTATAGCCCATGGTCCAAAATGATGAGAAACGAGGCTAACTTTTTTTTTCAAAATTTCAAAAAACATGGGCTATAACCTTTCGTTTTTGTCATTTTGTCATTTTTTTCAAATCTTCAAAAATGATGAAAAACGGCGCGCTATAGTATGCCGTACGATATGGGCTATAGCCCATGGTCCAAAATGATGAGAAACGAGGCTAACTTTTTTTTTCAAAATTTCAAAAAACATGGGCTATAACCTTTCGTTTTTGTCATTTCGTCATTTTTTCAAATCTTCAAAAATGATGAAAAACGGCGCGCTATAGTATGCCGTACGATATGGGCTATAGCCCATGGTCCAAAATGATGAGAAACGAGGCTAACTTTTTTTTCAAAATTTCAAAAAACATGGGCTATAACCTTTCGTTTTTGTCATTTCGTAATTTTTTTCAAATCTTTAAAAATGATGAAAAACGGCGCGCTATAGAATGCCGTACGATATGGGCTATAGCCCATGGTCCAAAATGATGAGAAACGAGGCTAACTTTTTTTTTCAAAATTTCAAAAACATGGGCTATAACCTTTCGTTTTTGTCATTTTGTCATTTTTTCAAATCTTCAAAAATGATGAAAAACGGCGCGCTATAGTATGCCGTACGATATGGGCTATAGCCCATGGTCCAAAATGATGAGAAACGAGGCTAACTTTTTTTTTCAAAATTTCAAAAAACATGGGCTATAACCTTTCGTTTTTGTCATTTTGTCATTTTTTCAAATCTTCAAAAATGATGAAAAACGGCGCGCTATAGTATGCCGTACGATATGGGCTATAGCCCATGGTCCAAAATGATGAGAAACGAGGCTAACTTTTTTTTTCAAAATTTCAAAAAACATGGGCTATAACCTTTCGTTTTTGTCATTTCGTAATTTTTTCAAATCTTTAAAAATGATGAAAAACGGCGCGCTATAGAATGCCGTACGATATGGGCTATAGCCCATGGTCCAAAATGATGAGAAACGAGGCTAACTTTTTTTTTTCAAAATTTCAAAAAACATGGGCTATAACCTTTCGTTTTTGTCATTTTGTCATTTTTTTCAAATCTTCAAAAATGATGAAAAACGGCGCGCTATAGTATGCCGTACGATATGGGCTATAGCCCATGGTCCAAAATGATGAGAAACGAGGCTAACTTTTTTTTTCAAAATTTCAAAAAACATGGGCTATAACCTTTCGTTTTTGTCATTTCGTCATTTTTTTCAAATCTTCAAAAATGATGAAAAACGGCGCGCTATAGTATGCCGTACGATATGGGCTATAGCCCATGGTCCAAAATGATGAGAAACGAGGCAATTTTTTTTTTCAACATTTCAAAAAACATGGGCTATAACCCATCGTTTTTGTCATTTCGTCATTTTTTTCAAATCTTCAAAAATGATGAAAAACGGCGCGCTATAGTATGCCGTACGATATGGGCTATAGCCCATGGTCCAAAATGATGAGAAACGAGGCTAACTTTTTTTTTCAAAATTTCAAAAAACATGGGCTATAACCTTTCGTTTTTGTCATTTCGTCATTTTTTTCAAATCTTCAAAAATGATGAAAAACGGCGCGCTATAGTATGCCGTACGATATGGGCTATAGCCCATGGTCCAAAATGATGAGAAACGAGGCTAACTTTTTTTTTCAAAATTTCAAAAAACATGGGCTATAACCTTTCGTTTTTGTCATTTCGTCATTTTTTTCAAATCTTCAAAAATGATGAAAAACGGCGCGCTATAGTATGCCGTACGATATGGGCTATAGCCCATGGTCCAAAATGATGAGAAACGAGGCTAACTTTTTTTTTCAAAATTTCAAAAAACATGGGCTATAACCTTTCGTTTTTGTCATTTTGTCATTTTTTTCAAATCTTCAAAAATGATGAAAAACGGCGCGCTATAGTATGCCGTACGATATGGGCTATAGCCCATGGTCCAAAATAATGAGAAACGAGGCTAACTTTTTTTTTCAAAATTTCAAAAAACATGGGCTATAACCTTTCGTTTTTGTCATTTCGTCATTTTTTCAAATCTTCAAAAATGATGAAAAACGGCGCGCTATAGTATGCCGTACGATATGGGCTATAGCCCATGGTCCAAAATGATGAGAAACGAGGCTAACTTTTTTTTTCAAAATTTCAAAAAACATGGGCTATAACCTTTCGTTTTTGTCATTTTGTCATTTTTTTCAAATCTTCAAAAATGATGAAAAACGGCGCGCTATAGTATGCCGTACGATATGGGCTATAGCCCATGGTCCAAAATGATGAGAAACGAGGCTAACTTTTTTTTTTCAAAATTTCAAAAAACATGGGCTATAACCTTTCGTTTTTGTCATTTTGTCATTTTTTTCAAATCTTCAAAAATGATGAAAAACGGCGCGCTATAGTATGCCGTACGATATGGGCTATAGCCCATGGTCCAAAATTATGAGAAACGAGGCTAACTTTTTTTTTTCAAAATTTCAAAAAACATGGGCTATAACCTTTCGTTTTTGTCATTTCGTCATTTTTTCAAATCTTCAAAAATGATGAAAAACGGCGCGCTATAGTATGCCGTACGATATGGGCTATAGCCCATGGTCCAAAATGATGAGAAACGAGGCTAACTTTTTTTTTCAAAATTTCAAAAAACATGGGCTATAACCTTTCGTTTTTGTCATTTTGTCATTTTTTTCAAATCTTCAAAAATGATGAAAAACGGTGCGCTATAGTATGCCGTACGATATGGGCTATAGCCCATGGTCCAAAATGATGAGAAACGAGGCTAACTTTTTTTTTCAAAATTTCAAAAAACATGGGCTATAACCTTTCGTTTTTGTCATTTCGTCATTTTTTTCAAATCTTCAAAAATGATGAAAAACGGCGCGCTATAGTATGCCGTACGATATGGGCTATAGCCCATGGTCCAAAATGATGAGAAACGAGGCTAACTTTTTTTTTCAAAATTTCAAAAAACATGGGCTATAACCTTTCGTTTTTGTCATTTCGTCATTTTTTTCAAATCTTCAAAAATGATGAAAAACGGCGCGCTATAGTATGCCGTACGATATGGGCTATAGCCCATGGTCCAAAATGATGAGAAACGAGGCTAACTTTTTTTTTCAAAATTTCAAAAAACATGGGCTATAACCTTTCGTTTTTGTCATTCCGTCATTTTTTTCAAATCTTCAAAAATGATGAAAAACGGCGCGCTATAGTATGCCGTACGATATGGGCTATAGCCCATGGTCCAAAATGATGAGAAACGAGGCTAACTTTTTTTTTCAAAATTTCAAAAAACATGGGCTATAACCTTTCGTTTTTGTCATTTCGTAATTTTTTTCAAATCTTTAAAAATGATGAAAACGGCGCGCTATAGAATGCCGTACGATATGGGCTATAGCCCATGGTCCAAAATGATGAGAAACGAGGCAATTTTTTTTTTCAACATTTCAAAAAACATGGGCTATAACCCATCGTTTTTGTCATTTCGTCATTTTTTTCAAATCTTCAAAAATGATGAAAAACGGCGCGCTATAGTATGCCGTACGATATGGGCTATAGCCCATGGTCCAAAATGATGAGAAACGAGGCTAACTTTTTTTTTCAAAATTTCAAAAAACATGGGCTATAACCTTTCGTTTTTGTCATTTCGTCATTTTTTTCAAATCTTCAAAAATGATGAAAAACGGCGCGCTATAGTATGCCGTACGATATGGGCTATAGCCCATGGTCCAAAATGATGAGAAACGAGGCTAACTTTTTTTTTCAAAATTTCAAAAAACATGGGCTATAACCTTTCGTTTTTGTCATTTCGTCATTTTTTTCAAATCTTCAAAAATGATGAAAAACGGCGCGCTATAGTATGCCGTACGATATGGGCTATAGCCCATGGTCCAAAATGATGAGAAACGAGGCTAACTTTTTTTTTCAAAATTTCAAAAAACATGGGCTATAACCTTTCGTTTTTGTCATTTTGTCATTTTTTTCAAATCTTCAAAAATGATGAAAAACGGCGCGCTATAGTATGCCGTACGATATGGGCTATAGCCCATGGTCCAAAATAATGAGAAACGAGGCTAACTTTTTTTTTCAAAATTTCAAAAAACATGGGCTATAACCTTTCGTTTTTGTCATTTCGTCATTTTTTCAAATCTTCAAAAATGATGAAAAACGGCGCGCTATAGTATGCCGTACGATATGGGCTATAGCCCATGGTCCAAAATGATGAGAAACGAGGCTAACTTTTTTTTTCAAAATTTCAAAAAACATGGGCTATAACCTTTCGTTTTTGTCATTTTGTCATTTTTTTCAAATCTTCAAAAATGATGAAAAACGGCGCGCTATAGTATGCCGTACGATATGGGCTATAGCCCATGGTCCAAAATGATGAGAAACGAGGCTAACTTTTTTTTTTCAAAATTTCAAAAAACATGGGCTATAACCTTTCGTTTTTGTCATTTTGTCATTTTTTTCAAATCTTCAAAAATGATGAAAAACGGCGCGCTATAGTATGCCGTACGATATGGGCTATAGCCCATGGTCCAAAATGATGAGAAACGAGGCTAACTTTTTTTTTCAAAATTTCAAAAAACATGGGCTATAACCTTTCGTTTTTGTCATTTCGTCATTTTTTCAAATCTTCAAAAATGATGAAAAACGGCGCGCTATAGTATGCCGTACGATATGGGCTATAGCCCATGGTCCAAAATGATGAGAAACGAGGCTAACTTTTTTTTTCAAAATTTCAAAAAACATGGGCTATAACCTTTCGTTTTTGTCATTTCGTCATTTTTTTCAAATCTTCAAAAATGATGAAAAACGGCGCGCTATAGTATGCCGTACGATATGGGCTATAGCCCATGGTCCAAAATGATGAGAAACGAGGCTAACTTTTTTTTTCAAAATTTCAAAAAACATGGGCTATAACCTTTCGTTTTTGTCATTTCGTCATTTTTTTTCAAATCTTCAAAAATGATGAAAAACGGCGCGCTATAGTATGCCGTACGATATGGGCTATAGCCCATGGTCCAAAATGATGAGAAACGAGGCTAACTTTTTTTTTCAAAATTTCAAAAAACATGGGCTATAACCTTTCGTTTTTGTCATTTCGTCATTTTTTTCAAATCTTCAAAAATGATGAAAAACGGCGCGCTATAGTATGCCGTACGATATGGGCTATAGCCCATGGTCCAAAATGATGAGAAACGAGGCTAACTTTTTTTTTCAAAATTTCAAAAAACATGGGCTATAACCTTTTGTTTTTGTCATTTCGTAATTTTTTTCAAATCTTTAAAAATGATGAAAAACGGCGCGCTATAGAATGCCGTACGATATGGGCTATAGCCCATGGTCCAAAATGATGAGAAACGAGGCTAACTTTTTTTTTCAAAATTTCAAAAAACATGGGCTATAACCTTTCGTTTTTGTCATTTCGTAATTTTTTCAAATCTTTAAAAATGATGAAAAACGGCGCGCTATAGAATGCCGTACGATATGGGCTATAGCCCATGGTCCAAAATGATGAGAAACGAGGCTAACTTTTTTTTTCAAAATTTCAAAAAACATGGGCTATAACCTTTCGTTTTTGTCATTTTGTCATTTTTTTCAAATCTTCAAAAATGATGAAAAACGGCGCGCTATAGTATGCCGTACGATATGGGCTATAGCCCATGGTCCAAAATGATGAGAAACGAGGCTAACTTTTTTTTTCAAAATTTCAAAAAACATGGGCTATAACCTTTCGTTTTTGTCATTTCGTAATTTTTTTCAAATCTTCAAAAATGATGAAAAACGGCGCGCTATAGTATGCCGTACGATATGGGCTATAGCCCATGGTCCAAAATGATGAGAAACGAGGCAATTTTTTTTTTCAACATTTCAAAAAACATGGGCTATAACCCATCGTTTTTGTCATTTCGTAATTTTTTTCAAATCTTTAAAAATGATGAAAAACGGCGCGCTATAGTATGCCGTACGATATGGGCTATAGCCCATGGTCCAAAATGATGAGAAACGAGGCTAACTTTTTTTTTCAAAATTTCAAAAAACATGGGCTATAACCTTTCGTTTTTGTCATTTCGTCATTTTTTTCAAATCTTCAAAAATGATGAAAAACGGCGCGCTATAGTATGCCGTACGATATGGGCTATAGCCCATGGTCCAAAATGATGAGAAACGAGGCTAACTTTTTTTTTCTAAATTTCAAAAAACATGGGCTATAACCTTTCGTTTTTGTCATTTTGTCATTTTTTCAAATCTTCAAAAATGATGAAAAACGGCGCGCTATAGTATGCCGTACGATATGGGCTATAGCCCATGGTCCAAAATGATGAGAAACGAGGCTAACTTTTTTTTTCAAAATTTCAAAAAACATGGGCTATAACCCATCGTTTTTGTCATTTTGTCATTTTTTTCAAATCTTCAAAAATGATGAAAAACGGCGCGCTATAGTATGCCGTACGATATGGGCTATAGCCCATGGTCCAAAATGATGAGAAACGAGGCTAACTTTTTTTTTCAAAATTTCAAAAAACATGGGCTATAACCTTTCGTTTTTGTCATTTTGTCATTTTTTTCAAATCTTCAAAAATGATGAAAAACGGCGCGCTATAGTATGCCGTACGATATGGGCTATAGCCCATGGTCCAAAATGATGAGAAACGAGGCTAACTTTTTTTTTCAAAATTTCAAAAAACATGGGCTATAACCTTTCGTTTTTGTCATTTCGTCATTTTTTCAAATCTTCAAAAATGATGAAAAACGGCGCGCTATAGTATGCCGTACGATATGGGCTATAGCCCATGGTCCAAAATGATGAGAAACGAGGCTAACTTTTTTTTTCAAAATTTCAAAAAACATGGGCTATAACCTTTCGTTTTTGTCATTTCGTAATTTTTTTCAAATCTTTAAAAATGATGAAAAACGGCGCGCTATAGAATGCCGTACGATATGGGCTATAGCCCATGGTCCAAAATGATGAGAAACGAGGCTAACTTTTTTTTTCAAAATTTCAAAAACATGGGCTATAACCTTTCGTTTTTGTCATTTTGTCATTTTTTTCAAATCTTCAAAAATGATGAAAAACGGCGCGCTATAGTATGCCGTACGATATGGGCTATAGCCCATGGTCCAAAATGATGAGAAACGAGGCTAACTTTTTTTTTCAAAATTTCAAAAAACATGGGCTATAACCTTTCGTTTTTGTCATTTCGTCATTTTTTTCAAATCTTCAAAAATGATGAAAAACGGCGCGCTATAGTATGCCGTACGATATGGGCTATAGCCCATGGTCCAAAATGATGAGAAACGAGGCTAACTTTTTTTTTCAAAATTTCAAAAAACATGGGCTATAACCTTTCGTTTTTGTCATTTCGTCATTTTTTTCAAATCTTAAAAAATGATGAAAAACGGCGCGCTATAGAATGCCGTACGATATGGGCTATAGCCCATGGTCCAAAATGATGAGAAACGAGGCTAACTTTTTTTTTCAAAATTTCAAAAAACATGGGCTATAACCTTTCGTTTTTGTCATTTTGTCATTTTTTTCAAATCTTCAAAAATGATGAAAAACGGCGCGCTATAGTATGCCGTACGATATGGGCTATAGCCCATGGTCCAAAATGATGAGAAACGAGGCTAATTTTTTTTTCAAAATTTCAAAAAACATGGGCTATAACCTTTCGTTTTTGTCATTTCGTCATTTTTTTCAAATCTTCAAAAATGATGAAAAACGGCGCGCTATAGTATGCCGTACGATATGGGCTATAGCCCATGGTCCAAAATGATGAGAAACGACGCTAACTTTTTTTTTCAAAATTTCAAAAAACATGGGCTATAACCTTTCGTTTTTGTCATTTCGTCATTTTTTTCAAATCTTCAAAAATGATGAAAAACGGCGCGCTATAGTATGCCGTACGATATGGGCTATAGCCCATGGTCCAAAATGATGAGAAACGAGGCTAACTTTTTTTTTCAAAATTTCAAAAAACATGGGCTATAACCTTTCGTTTTTGTCATTTCGTCATTTTTTTCAAATCTTCAAAAATGATGAAAAACGGCGCGCTATAGTATGCCGTACGATATGGGCTATAGCCCATGGTCCAAAATGATGAGAAACGAGGCTAACTTTTTTTTTCAAAATTTCAAAAAACATGGGCTATAACCTTTCGTTTTTGTCATTTCGTCATTTTTTTCAAATCTTCAAAAATGATGAAAAACGGCGCGCTATAGTATGCCGTACGATATGGGCTATAGCCCATGGTCCAAAATGATGAGAAACGAGGCTAACTTTTTTTTTCAAAATTTCAAAAAACATGGGCTATAACCTTTCGTTTTTGTCATTTTGTCATTTTTTTCAAATCTTCAAAAATGATGAAAAACGGCGCGCTATAGTATGCCGTACGATATGGGCTATAGCCCATGATCCAAAATGATGAGAAACGAGGCTAACTTTTTTTTTCAAAATTTCAAAAAACATGGGCTATAACCTTTCGTTTTTGTCATTTCGTCATTTTTTTCAAATCTTCAAAAATGATGAAAAACGGCGCGCTATAGTATGCCGTACGATATGGGCTATAGCCCATGGTCCAAAATGATGAGAAACGAGGCTAACCTTTTTTTTCAAAATTTCAAAAAACATGGGCTATAACCTTTCGTTTTTGTCATTTTGTCATTTTTTTAAAATCTTCAAAAATGATGAAAAACGGCGCGCTATAGTATGCCGTACGATATGGGCTATAGCCCATGGTCCAAAATGATGAGAAACGAGGCTAACTTTTTTTTTTCAAAATTTCAAAAAACATGGGCTATAACCTTTCGTTTTTGTCATTTTGTCATTTTTTTCAAATCTTCAAAAATGATGAAAAACGGCGCGCTATATTATGCCGTACGATATGGGCTATAGCCCATGGTCCAAAATGATGAGAAACGAGGCTAACTTTTTTTTTCAAAATTTCAAAAAACATGGGCTATAACCTTTCGTTTTTGTCATTTCGTCATTTTTTCAAATCTTCAAAAATGATGAAAAACGGCGCGCTATAGTATGCCGTACGATATGGGCTATAGCCCATGGTCCAAAATGATGAGAAACGAGGCTAACTTTTTTTTTCAAAATTTCAAAAAACATGGGCTATAACCTTTCGTTTTTGTCATTTTGTCATTTTTTTCAAATCTTCAAAAATGATGAAAAACGGCGCGCTATAGTATGCCGTACGATATGGGCTATAGCCCATGGTCCAAAATGATGAGAAACGAGGCTAACTTTTTTTTTCAAAATTTCAAAAAACATGGGCTATAACCTTTCGTTTTTGTCATTTCGTCATTTTTTTCAAATCTTCAAAAATGATGAAAAACGGCGCGCTATAGTATGCCGTACGATATGGGCTATAGCCCATGGTCCAAAATGATGAGAAACGAGGCTAACCTTTTTTTTTCAAAATTTCAAAAAACATGGGCTATAACCTTTCGTTTTTGTCATTTCGTCATTTTTTTCAAATCTTCAAAAATGATGAAAAACGGCGCGCTATAGTATGCCGTACGATATGGGCTATAGCCCATGGTCCAAAATGATGAGAAACGACGCTAACTTTTTTTTTCAAAATTTCAAAAAACATGGGCTATAACCTTTCGTTTTTGTCATTTCGTCATTTTTTTCAAATCTTCAAAATGATGAAAAACGGCGCGCTATAGTATGCCGTACGATATGGGCTATAGCCCATGGTCCAAAATGATGAGAAACGAGGCTAACTTTTTTTTTCAAAATTTCAAAAAACATGGGCTATAACCTTTCGTTTTTGTCATTTCGTCATTTTTTTCAAATCTTCAAAAATGATGAAAACGGCGCGCTATAGTATGCCGTACGATATGGGCTATAGCCCATGGTCCAAAATGATGAGAAACGAGGCTAACTTTTTTTTTCAAAATTTCAAAAAACATGGGCTATAACCTTTCGTTTTTGTCATTTCGTCATTTTTTTCAAATCTTCAAAAATGATGAAAAACGGCGCGCTATAGTATGCCGTACGATATGGGCTATAGCCCATGGTCCAAAATGATGAGAAACGAGGCTAACTTTTTTTTTCAAAATTTCAAAAAACATGGGCTATAACCTTTCGTTTTTGTCATTTTGTCATTTTTTTCAAATCTTCAAAAATGATGAAAAACGGCGCGCTATAGTATGCCGTACGATATGGGCTATAGCCCATGATCCAAAATGATGAGAAACGAGGCTAACTTTTTTTTTCAAAATTTCAAAAAACATGGGCTATAACCTTTCGTTTTTGTCATTTCGTCATTTTTTTCAAATCTTCAAAAATGATGAAAAACGGCGCGCTATAGTATGCCGTACGATATGGGCTATAGCCCATGGTCCAAAATGATGAGAAACGAGGCTAACCTTTTTTTTCAAAATTTCAAAAAACATGGGCTATAACCTTTCGTTTTTGTCATTTTGTCATTTTTTTAAAATCTTCAAAAATGATGAAAAACGGCGCGCTATAGTATGCCGTACGATATGGGCTATAGCCCATGGTCCAAAATGATGAGAAACGAGGCTAACTTTTTTTTTTCAAAATTTCAAAAAACATGGGCTATAACCTTTCGTTTTTGTCATTTTGTCATTTTTTTCAAATCTTCAAAAATGATGAAAAACGGCGCGCTATATTATGCCGTACGATATGGGCTATAGCCCATGGTCCAAAATGATGAGAAACGAGGCTAACTTTTTTTTTCAAAATTTCAAAAAACATGGGCTATAACCTTTCGTTTTTGTCATTTCGTCATTTTTTCAAATCTTCAAAAATGATGAAAAACGGCGCGCTATAGTATGCCGTACGATATGGGCTATAGCCCATGGTCCAAAATGATGAGAAACGAGGCTAACTTTTTTTTTCAAAATTTCAAAAAACATGGGCTATAACCTTTCGTTTTTGTCATTTTGTCATTTTTTTCAAATCTTCAAAAATGATGAAAAACGGCGCGCTATAGTATGCCGTACGATATGGGCTATAGCCCATGGTCCAAAATGATGAGAAACGAGGCTAACTTTTTTTTTCAAAATTTCAAAAAACATGGGCTATAACCTTTCGTTTTTGTCATTTCGTCATTTTTTTCAAATCTTCAAAAATGATGAAAAACGGCGCGCTATAGTATGCCGTACGATATGGGCTATAGCCCATGGTCCAAAATGATGAGAAACGAGGCTAACCTTTTTTTTTCAAAATTTCAAAAAACATGGGCTATAACCTTTCGTTTTTGTCATTTCGTCATTTTTTTCAAATCTTCAAAAATGATGAAAAACGGCGCGCTATAGTATGCCGTACGATATGGGCTATAGCCCATGGTCCAAAATGATGAGAAACGAGGCTAACTTTTTTTTTCAAAATTTCAAAAAACATGGGCTATAACCTTTCGTTTTTGTCATTTCGTCATTTTTTTCAAATCTTCAAAAATGATGAAAAACGGCGCGCTATAGTATGCCGTACGATATGGGCTATAGCCCATGGTCCAAAATGATGAGAAACGAGGCTAACTTTTTTTTTCAAAATTTCAAAAAACATGGGCTATAACCTTTCGTTTTTGTCATTTCGTAATTTTTTTCAAATCTTTAAAAATGATGAAAAACGGCGCGCTATAGAATGCCGTACGATATGGGCTATAGCCCATGGTCCAAAATGATGAGAAACGAGGCTAACTTTTTTTTTCAAAATTTCAAAAAACATGGGCTATAACCTTTCGTTTTTGTCATTTCGTCATTTTTTCAAATCTTCAAAAATGATGAAAAACGGCGCGCTATAGTATGCCGTACGATATGGGCTATAGCCCATGGTCCAAAATGATGAGAAACGAGGCTAACTTTTTTTTTCAAAATTTCAAAAAACATGGGCTATAACCTTTCGTTTTTGTCATTTCGTAATTTTTTTCAAATCTTTAAAAATGATGAAAAACGGCGCGCTATAGAATGCCGTACGATATGGGCTATAGCCCATGGTCCAAAATGATGAGAAACGAGGCTAACTTTTTTTTTCAAAATTTCAAAAACATGGGCTATAACCTTTCGTTTTTGTCATTTTGTCATTTTTTTCAAATCTTCAAAAATGATGAAAAACGGCGCGCTATAGTATGCCGTACGATATGGGCTATAGCCCATGGTCCAAAATGATGAGAAACGAGGCTAACTTTTTTTTTCAAAATTTCAAAAAACATGGGCTATAACCTTTCGTTTTTGTCATTTCGTCATTTTTTTCAAATCTTCAAAAATGATGAAAAACGGCGCGCTATAGTATGCCGTACGATATGGGCTATAGCCCATGGTCCAAAATGATGAGAAACGAGGCTAACTTTTTTTTTCAAAATTTCAAAAAACATGGGCTATAACCTTTCGTTTTTGTCATTTCGTCATTTTTTTCAAATCTTAAAAAATGATGAAAAACGGCGCGCTATAGAATGCCGTACGATATGGGCTATAGCCCATGGTCCAAAATGATGAGAAACGAGGCTAACTTTTTTTTTCAAAATTTCAAAAAACATGGGCTATAACCTTTCGTTTTTGTCATTTTGTCATTTTTTTCAAATCTTCAAAAATGATGAAAAACGGCGCGCTATAGTATGCCGTACGATATGGGCTATAGCCCATGGTCCAAAATGATGAGAAACGAGGCTAATTTTTTTTTCAAATTTTCAAAAAACATGGGCTATAACCTTTCGTTTTTGTCATTTCGTCATTTTTTTCAAATCTTCAAAAATGATGAAAAACGGCGCGCTATAGTATGCCGTACGATATGGGCTATAGCCCATGGTCCAAAATGATGAGAAACGAGGCTAACTTTTTTTTTCAAAATTTCAAAAAACATGGGCTATAACCTTTCGTTTTTGTCATTTCGTCATTTTTTTCAAATCTTCAAAAATGATGAAAAACGGCGCGCTATAGTATGCCGTACGATATGGGCTATAGCCCATGGTCCAAAATGATGAGAAACGAGGCTAACTTTTTTTTTCAAAATTTCAAAAAACATGGGCTATAACCTTTCGTTTTTGTCATTTCGTCATTTTTTTCAAATCTTCAAAAATGATGAAAAACGGCGCGCTATAGTATGCCGTACGATATGGGCTATAGCCCATGGTCCAAAATGATGAGAAACGAGGCTAACTTTTTTTTTCAAAATTTCAAAAAACATGGGCTATAACCTTTCGTTTTTGTCATTTCGTCATTTTTTTCAAATCTTCAAAAATGATGAAAAACGGCGCGCTATAGTATGCCGTACGATATGGGCTATAGCCCATGGTCCAAAATGATGAGAAACGAGGCTAACTTTTTTTTTCAAAATTTCAAAAAACATGGGCTATAACCTTTCGTTTTTGTCATTTTGTCATTTTTTTCAAATCTTCAAAAATGATGAAAAACGGCGCGCTATAGTATGCCGTACGATATGGGCTATAGCCCATGATCCAAAATGATGAGAAACGAGGCTAACTTTTTTTTTCAAAATTTCAAAAAACATGGGCTATAACCTTTCGTTTTTGTCATTTCGTCATTTTTTTCAAATCTTCAAAAATGATGAAAAACGGCGCGCTATAGTATGCCGTACGATATGGGCTATAGCCCATGGTCCAAAATGATGAGAAACGAGGCTAACTTTTTTTTTCAAAATTTCAAAAAACATGGGCTATAACCTTTCGTTTTTGTCATTTCGTCATTTTTTTCAAATCTTAAAAAATGATGAAAAACGGCGCGCTATAGAATGCCGTACGATATGGGCTATAGCCCATGGTCCAAAATGATGAGAAACGAGGCTAACTTTTTTTTTCAAAATTTCAAAAAACATGGGCTATAACCTTTCGTTTTTGTCATTTTGTCATTTTTTTCAAATCTTCAAAAATGATGAAAAACGGCGCGCTATAGTATGCCGTACGATATGGGCTATAGCCCATGGTCCAAAATGATGAGAAACGAGGCTAACTTTTTTTTTCAAAATTTCAAAAAACATGGGCTATAACCTTTCGTTTTTGTCATTTTGTCATTTTTTTCAAATCTTCAAAAATGATGAAAAACGGCGCGCTATAGTATGCCGTACGATATGGGCTATAGCCCATGGTCCAAAATGATGAGAAACGAGGCTAACTTTTTTTTTCAAAATTTCAAAAAACATGGGCTATAACCTTTCGTTTTTGTCATTTCGTCATTTTTTTCAAATCTTCAAAAATGATGAAAAACGGCGCGCTATAGTATGCCGTACGATATGGGCTATAGCCCATGGTCCAAAATGATGAGAAACGAGGCTAACTTTTTTTTTTCAAAATTTCAAAAAACATGGGCTATAACCTTTCGTTTTTGTCATTTCGTCATTTTTTTCAAATCTTCAAAAATGATGAAAAACGGCGCGCTATAGTATGCCGTACGATATGGGCTATAGCCCATGGTCCAAAATGATGAGAAACGAGGCTAACTTTTTTTTTCAAAATTTCAAAAAACATGGGCTATAACCTTTCGTTTTTGTCATTTCGTCATTTTTTTCAAATCTTCAAAAATGATGAAAAACGGCGCGCTATAGTATGCCGTACGATATGGGCTATAGCCCATGGTCCAAAATGATGAGAAACGAGGCTAACTTTTTTTTTCAAAATTTCAAAAAACATGGGCTATAACCTTTCGTTTTTGTCATTTTGTCATTTTTTTCAAATCTTCAAAAATGATGAAAAACGGCGCGCTATAGTATGCCGTACGATATGGGCTATAGCCCATGGTCCAAAATGATGAGAAACGAGGCTAACTTTTTTTTTTCAAAATTTCAAAAAACATGGGCTATAACCTTTCGTTTTTGTCATTTCGTCATTTTTTTCAAATCTTCAAAAATGATGAAAAACGGCGCGCTATAGTATGCCGTACGATATGGGCTATAGCCCATGGTCCAAAATGATGAGAAACGAGGCTAACTTTTTTTTTCAAAATTTCAAAAAACATGGGCTATAACCTTTCGTTTTTGTCATTTCGTCATTTTTTTCAAATCTTCAAAAATGATGAAAAACGGCGCGCTATAGTATGCCGTACGATATGGGCTATAGCCCATGGTCCAAAATGATGAGAAACGAGGCTAACTTTTTTTTTCAAAATTTCAAAAAACATGGGCTATAACCTTTCGTTTTTGTCATTTCGTCATTTTTTTCAAATCTTCAAAAATGATGAAAAACGGCGCGCTATAGTATGCCGTACGATATGGGCTATAGCCCATGGTCCAAAATGATGAGAAACGAGGCTAACTTTTTTTTTCAAAATTTCAAAAAACATGGGCTATAACCTTTCGTTTTTGTCATTTTGTCATTTTTTTCAAATCTTCAAAAATGATGAAAAACGGCGCGCTATAGTATGCCGTACGATATGGGCTATAGCCCATGGTCCAAAATGATGAGAAACGAGGCTAACTTTTTTTTTCAAAATTTCAAAAAACATGGGCTATAACCTTTCGTTTTTGTCATTTCGTCATTTTTTCAAATCTTCAAAAATGATGAAAAACGGCGCGCTATAGTATGCCGTACGATATGGGCTATAGCCCATGGTCCAAAATGATGAGAAACGAGGCTAACTTTTTTTTTCAAAATTTCAAAAAACATGGGCTATAACCTTTCGTTTTTGTCATTTCGTAAATTTTTTCAAATCTTTAAAAATGATGAAAAACGGCGCGCTATAGAATGCCGTACGATATGGGCTATAGCCCATGGTCCAAAATGATGAGAAACGAGGCTAACTTTTTTTTTCAAAATTTCAAAAAACATGGGCTATAACCTTTCGTTTTTGTCATTTTGTCATTTTTTTTCAAATCTTTAAAATGATGAAAAACGGCGCGCTATAGTATGCCGTACGATATGGGCTATAGCCCATGGTCCAAAATGATGAGAAACGAGGCTAACTTTTTTTTTCAAAATTTAAAAAAACATGGGCTATAACCTTTCGTTTTTGTCATTTTGTCATTTTTTTCAAATCTTCAAAAATGATGAAAAACGGCGCGCTATAGTATGCTGTACGATATGGGCTATAGCCCATGGTCCAAAATGATGAGAAACGAGGCTAACTTTTTTTTTCAAAATTTCAAAAAACATGGGCTATAACCTTTCGTTTTTGTCATTTCGTCATTTTTTCAAATCTTCAAAAATGATGAAAAACGGCGCGCTATAGTATGCCGTACGATATGGGCTATAGCCCATGGTCCAAAATGATGAGAAACGAGGCTAACTTTTTTTTTCAAAATTTCAAAAAACATGGGCTATAACCTTTCGTTTTTGTCATTTCGTAATTTTTTTCAAATCTTTAAAAATGATGAAAAACGGCGCGCTATAGAATGCCGTACGATATGGGCTATAGCCCATGGTCCAAAATGATGAGAAACGAGGCTAACTTTTTTTTTCAAAATTTCAAAAAACATGGGCTATAACCTTTCGTTTTTGTCATTTTGTCATTTTTTTCAAATCTTCAAAAATGATGAAAAACGGCGCGCTATAGTATGCCGTACGATATGGGCTATAGCCCATGGTCCAAAATGATGAGAAACGAGGCTAACTTTTTTTTTCAAAATTTCAAAAAACATGGGCTATAACCTTTCGTTTTTGTCATTTCGTCATTTTTTTCAAATCTTCAAAAATGATGAAAAACTGCGCGCTATAGTATGCCGTACGATATGGGCTATAGCCCATGGTCCAAAATGATGAGAAACGAGGCTAACTTTTTTTTTCAAAATTTCAAAAAACATGGGCTATAACCTTTCGTTTTTGTAATTTTGTCATTTTTTTCAAATCTTCAAAAATGATGAAAAACGGCGCGCTATAGTATGCCGTACGATATGGGCTATAGCCCATGGTCCAAAATGATGAGAAACGAGGCTAACTTTTTTTTTCAAAATTTCAAAAAACATGGGCTATAACCTTTCGTTTTTGTCATTTCGTATTTTTTTTCAAATCTTTAAAAATGATGAAAAACGGCGCGCTATAGAATGCCGTACGATATGGGCTATAGCCCATGGTCCAAAATGATGAGAAACGAGGCTAACTTTTTTTTTCAAAATTTCAAAAAACATGGGCTATAACCTTTCGTTTTTGTCATTTTGTCATTTTTTCAAATCTTCAAAAATGATGAAAAACGGCGCGCTATAGTATGCCGTACGATATGGGCTATAGCCCATGGTCCAAAATGATGAGAAACGAGGCTAACTTTTTTTTTCAAAATTTCAAAAAACATGGGCTATAACCTTTCGTTTTTGTCATTTCGTAATTTTTTCAAATCTTTAAAAATGATGAAAAACGGCGCGCTATAGAATGCCGTACGATATGGGCTATAGCCCATGGTCCAAAATGATGAGAAACGAGGCTAACTTTTTTTTTCAAAATTTCAAAAAACATGGGCTATAACCTTTCGTTTTTGTCATTTTGTCATTTTTTTCAAATCTTCAAAAATGATGAAAAACGGCGCGCTATAGTATGCCGTACGATATGGGCTATAGCCCATGGTCCAAAATGATGAGAAACGAGGCTAACTTTTTTTTTCAAAATTTCAAAAAACATGGGCTATAACCTTTCGTTTTTGTCATTTCGTCATTTTTTTCAAATCTTCAAAAATGATGAAAAACGGCGCGCTATAGTATGCCGTACGATATGGGCTATAGCCCATGGTCCAAAATGATGAGAAACGAGGCAATTTTTTTTTTCAACATTTCAAAAAACATGGGCTATAACCCATCGTTTTTGTCATTTCGTCATTTTTTTCAAATCTTCAAAAATGATGAAAAACGGCGCGCTATAGTATGCCGTACGATATGGGCTATAGCCCATGGTCCAAAATGATGAGAAACGAGGCTAACTTTTTTTTTCAAAATTTAAAAAAACATGGGCTATAACCTTTCGTTTTTGTCATTTCGTCATTTTTTTCAAATCTTCAAAAATGATGAAAAACGGCGCGCTATAGTATGCCGTACGATATGGGCTATAGCCCATGGTCCAAAATGATGAGAAACGAGGCTAACTTTTTTTTTCAAAATTTCAAAAAACATGGGCTATAACCTTTCGTTTTTGTCATTTCGTCATTTTTTTCAAATCTTCAAAAATGATGAAAAACGGCGCGCTATAGTATGCCGTACGATATGGGCTATAGCCCATGGTCCAAAATGATGAGAAACGAGGCTAACTTTTTTTTTCAAAATTTCAAAAAACATGGGCTATAACCTTTCGTTTTTGTCATTTTGTCATTTTTTTCAAATCTTCAAAAATGATGAAAAACGGCGCGCTATAGTATGCCGTACGATATGGGCTATAGCCCATGGTCCAAAATAATGAGAAACGAGGCTAACTTTTTTTTTCAAAATTTCAAAAAACATGGGCTATAACCTTTCGTTTTTGTCATTTCGTCATTTTTTCAAATCTTCAAAAATGATGAAAAACGGCGCGCTATAGTATGCCGTACGATATGGGCTATAGCCCATGGTCCAAAATGATGAGAAACGAGGCTAACTTTTTTTTTCAAAATTTCAAAAAACATGGGCTATAACCTTTCGTTTTTGTCATTTTGTCATTTTTTTCAAATCTTCAAAAATGATGAAAAACGGCGCGCTATAGTATGCCGTACGATATGGGCTATAGCCCATGGTCCAAAATGATGAGAAACGAGGCTAACTTTTTTTTTTCAAAATTTCAAAAAACATGGGCTATAACCTTTCGTTTTTGTCATTTTGTCATTTTTTTTCAAATCTTCAAAAATGATGAAAAACGGCGCGCTATAGTATGCCGTACGATATGGGCTATAGCCCATGGTCCAAAATTATGAGAAACGAGGCTAACTTTTTTTTTCAAAATTTCAAAAAACATGGGCTATAACCTTTCGTTTTTGTCATTTCGTCATTTTTTCAAATCTTCAAAAATGATGAAAAACGGCGCGCTATAGTATGCCGTACGATATGGGCTATAGCCCATGGTCCAAAATGATGAGAAACGAGGCTAACTTTTTTTTTCAAAATTTCAAAAAACATGGGCTATAACCTTTCGTTTTTGTCATTTTGTCATTTTTTTCAAATCTTCAAAAATGATGAAAAACGGCGCGCTATAGTATGCCGTACGATATGGGCTATAGCCCATGGTCCAAAATGATGAGAAACGAGGCTAACTTTTTTTTTCAAAATTTCAAAAAACATGGGCTATAACCTTTCGTTTTTGTCATTTCGTCATTTTTTTCAAATCTTCAAAAATGATGAAAAACGGCGCGCTATAGTATGCCGTACGATATGGGCTATAGCCCATGGTCCAAAATGATGAGAAACGAGGCTAACTTTTTTTTTCAAAATTTCAAAAAACATGGGCTATAACCTTTCGTTTTTGTCATTTCGTCATTTTTTTCAAATCTTCAAAAATGATGAAAAACGGCGCGCTATAGTATGCCGTACGATATGGGCTATAGCCCATGGTCCAAAATGATGAGAAACGAGGCTAACTTTTTTTTTCAAAATTTCAAAAAACATGGGCTATAACCTTTCGTTTTTGTCATTTCGTCATTTTTTTCAAATCTTCAAAAATGATGAAAAACGGCGCGCTATAGTATGCCGTACGATATGGGCTATAGCCCATGGTCCAAAATGATGAGAAACGAGGCTAACTTTTTTTTTCAAAATTTCAAAAAACATGGGCTATAACCTTTCGTTTTTGTCATTTCGTAATTTTTTTCAAATCTTTAAAAATGATGAAAACGGCGCGCTATAGAATGCCGTACGATATGGGCTATAGCCCATGGTCCAAAATGATGAGAAACGAGGCAATTTTTTTTTTCAACATTTCAAAAAACATGGGCTATAACCCATCGTTTTTGTCATTTCGTCATTTTTTTCAAATCTTCAAAAATGATGAAAAACGGCGCGCTATAGTATGCCGTACGATATGGGCTATAGCCCATGGTCCAAAATGATGAGAAACGAGGCTAACTTTTTTTTTCAAAATTTCAAAAAACATGGGCTATAACCTTTCGTTTTTGTCATTTCGTCATTTTTTTCAAATCTTCAAAAATGATGAAAAACGGCGCGCTATAGTATGCCGTACGATATGGGCTATAGCCCATGGTCCAAAATGATGAGAAACGAGGCTAACTTTTTTTTTCAAAATTTCAAAAAACATGGGCTATAACCTTTCGTTTTTGTCATTTCGTCATTTTTTTCAAATCTTCAAAAATGATGAAAAACGGCGCGCTATAGTATGCCGTACGATATGGGCTATAGCCCATGGTCCAAAATGATGAGAAACGAGGCTAACTTTTTTTTTCAAAATTTCAAAAAACATGGGCTATAACCTTTCGTTTTTGTCATTTTGTCATTTTTTTCAAATCTTCAAAAATGATGAAAAACGGCGCGCTATAGTATGCCGTACGATATGGGCTATAGCCCATGGTCCAAAATAATGAGAAACGAGGCTAACTTTTTTTTTCAAAATTTCAAAAAACATGGGCTATAACCTTTCGTTTTTGTCATTTCGTCATTTTTTCAAATCTTCAAAAATGATGAAAAACGGCGCGCTATAGTATGCCGTACGATATGGGCTATAGCCCATGGTCCAAAATGATGAGAAACGAGGCTAACTTTTTTTTTCAAAATTTCAAAAAACATGGGCTATAACCTTTCGTTTTTGTCATTTTGTCATTTTTTTCAAATCTTCAAAAATGATGAAAAACGGCGCGCTATAGTATGCCGTACGATATGGGCTATAGCCCATGGTCCAAAATGATGAGAAACGAGGCTAACTTTTTTTTTCAAAATTTCAAAAAACATGGGCTATAACCTTTCGTTTTTGTCATTTCGTCATTTTTTCAAATCTTCAAAAATGATGAAAAACGGCGCGCTATAGTATGCCGTACGATATGGGCTATAGCCCATGGTCCAAAATGATGAGAAACGAGGCTAACTTTTTTTTTCAAAATTTCAAAAAACATGGGCTATAACCTTTCGTTTTTGTCATTTCGTCATTTTTTTCAAATCTTCAAAAATGATGAAAAACGGCGCGCTATAGTATGCCGTACGATATGGGCTATAGCCCATGGTCCAAAATGATGAGAAACGAGGCTAACTTTTTTTTTCAAAATTTCAAAAAACATGGGCTATAACCTTTCGTTTTTGTCATTTCGTCATTTTTTTTCAAATCTTCAAAAATGATGAAAAACGGCGCGCTATAGTATGCCGTACGATATGGGCTATAGCCCATGGTCCAAAATGATGAGAAACGAGGCTAACTTTTTTTTCCAAAATTTCAAAAAACATGGGCTATAACCTTTCGTTTTTGTCATTTCGTCATTTTTTTCAAATCTTCAAAAATGATGAAAAACGGCGCGCTATAGTATGCCGTACGATATGGGCTATAGCCCATGGTCCAAAATGATGAGAAACGAGGCTAACTTTTTTTTTCAAAATTTCAAAAAACATGGGCTATAACCTTTCGTTTTTGTCATTTCGTCATTTTTTTCAAATCTTTAAAAATGATGAAAACGGCGCGCTATAGAATGCCGTACGATATGGGCTATAGCCCATGGTCCAAAATGATGAGAAACAAAGCTAACTTTTTTTTTCAAAATTTCAAAAAACATGGGCTATAACCTTTCGTTTTTGTCATTTTGTCATTTTTTTCAAATCTTCAAAAATGATGAAAAACGGCGCGCTATAGTATGCCGTACGATATGGGCTATAGCCCATGGTCCAAAATGATGAGAAACGAGGCTAACTTTTTTTTTCAAAATTTCAAAAAACATGGGCTATAACCTTTCGTTTTTGTCATTTCGTCATTTTTTTCAAATCTTCAAAAATGATGAAAAACGGCGCGCTATAGTATGCCGTACGATATGGGCTATAGCCCATGGTCCAAAATGATGAGAAACGAGGCTAACTTTTTTTTTTGAAATTTCAAAAAACATGGGCTATAACCTTTCGTTTTTGTCATTTCGTCATTTTTTTCAAATCTTCAAAAATGATGAAAAACGGCGCGCTATAGTATGCCGTACGATATGGGCTATAGCCCATGGTTAAAAATGATGAGAAACGAGGGTAACTTTTTTTTCAAAATTTCAAAAAACATGGGCTATAACCTTTCGTTTTTGTCATTTCGTCATTTTTTTCAAATCTTCAAAAATGATGAAAAACGGCGCGCTATAGTATGCCGTACGATATGGGCTATAGCCCATGGTCCAAAATGATGAGAAACGAGGCTAACGTTTTTTTTGAAAATTTCAAAAAACATGGGCTATAACCTTTCGTTTTTGTCATTTCGTCATTTTTTTCAAATCTTCAAAAATGATGAAAAACGGCGCGCTATAGTATGCCGTACGATATGGGCTATAGCCCATGGTCCAAAATGATGAGAAACGAGGCTAACTTTTTTTTTCAAAATTTCAAAAAACATGGGCTATAACCTTTCGTTTTTGTCATTTCGTCATTTTTTTCAAATCTTCAAAAATGATGAAAAACGGCGCGCTATAGTATGCCGTACGATATGGGCTATAGCCCATGGTCCAAAATGATGAGAAACGAGGCTAACTTTTTTTTTCAAAATTTCAAAAAACATGGGCTATAACCTTTCGTTTTTGTCATTTCGTCATTTTTTTCAAATCTTCAAAAATGATGAAAAACGGCGCGCTATAGTATGCCGTACGATATGGGCTATAGCCCATGGTCCAAAATGATGAGAAACGAGGCTAACTTTTTTTTTCAAAATTTCAAAAAACATGGGCTATAACCTTTCGTTTTTGTCATTTCGTCATTTTTTTCAAATCTTCAAAAATGATGAAAAACGGCGCGCTATAGTATGCCGTACGATATGGGCTATAGCCCATGGTCCAAAATGATGAGAAACGAGGCTAACTTTTTTTTTCAAAATTTCAAAAAACATGGGCTATAACCTTTCGTTTTTGTCATTTTGTCATTTTTTTCAAATCTTCAAAAATGATGAAAAACGGCGCGCTATAGTATGCCGTACGATATGGGCTATAGCCCATGGTCCAAAATGATGAGAAACGAGGCTAACGTTTTTTTTCAAAATTTCAAAAAACATGGGCTATAACCTTTCGTTTTTGTCATTTTGTCATTTTTTTCAAATCTTCAAAAATGATGAAAAACGGCGCGCTATAGTATGCCGTACGATATGGGCTATAGCCCATGGTCCAAAATGATGAGAAACGAGGCTAACTTTTTTTTTCAAAATTTCAAAAAACATGGGCTATAACCTTTCGTTTTTGTCATTTCGTAATTTTTTTCAAATCTTCAAAAATGATGAAAAACTGCGCGCTATAGTATGCCGTACGATATGGGCTATAGCCCATGGTCCAAAATGATGAGAAACGAGGCTAACTTTTTTTTTCAAAATTTCAAAAAACATGGGCTATAACCTTTCGTTTTTGTCATTTCGTCATTTTTTTCAAATCTTCAAAAATGATGAAAAACGGCGCGCTATAGTATGCCGTACGATATGGGCTATAGCCCATGGTCCAAAATGATGAGAAACGAGGCTAACTTTTTTTTTCAAAATTTCAAAAAACATGGGCTATAACCTTTCGTTTTTGTCATTTCGTAATTTTTTTCAAATCTTTAAAAATGATGAAAACGGCGCGCTATAGAATGCCGTACGATATGGGCTATAGCCCATGGTCCAAAATGATGAGAAACGAGGCTAACTTTTTTTTTCAAAATTTCAAAAAACATGGGCTATAACCTTTCGTTTTTGTCATTTCGTCATTTTTTTCAAATCTTCAAAAATGATGAAAAACGGCGCGCTATAGTATGCCGTACGATATGGGCTATAGCCCATGGTCCAAAATGATGAGAAACGAGGCTAACTTTTTTTTTCAAAATTTCAAAAAACATGGGCTATAACCTTTCGTTTTTGTCATTTCGTCATTTTTTTCAAATCTTCAAAAATGATGAAAAACGGCGCGCTATAGTATGCCGTACGATATGGGCTATAGCCCATGGTCCAAAATGATGAGAAACGAGGCTAACTTTTTTTTTCAAAATTTCAAAAAACATGGGCTATAACCTTTCGTTTTTGTCATTTCGTAATTTTTTTCAAATCTTTAAAAATGATGTAAACCGGCGCGCTATAGAATGCCGTACGATATGGGCTATAGCCCATGGTCCAAAATGATGAGAAACGAGGCTAACTTTTTTTTTCAAAATTTCAAAAAACATGGGCTATAACCTTTCGTTTTTGTCATTTCGTCATTTTTTTCAAATCTTCAAAAATGATGAAAAACGGCGCGCTATAGTATGCCGTACGATATGGGCTATAGCCCA
>NW_027665949.1:0-16133 GCF_963924005.1 Protomyctophum bolini
AATTTAGTAAAAAAAAAAAAGGCTAATCATTATTCCGAGTTCAACATCATTGACACAATTACAAAACTAGCATATATAATATACTTGCAATTGTGATTATAGTAAGATGGGAAAAAATAATAAACGAATCTCCTAGTCTTTCGAGACTTCTTTCATTTTGTATAAGAAATTAATTACACTATTCAACAAATGTTTAGTGGCATTTATCGTACAAAAACTGTACTCCGAAAGCAACCAGCAGCTCTCTAAACAGAAGCTTTTTGCTAAGCTTTAGCAGATAGATAGACACATAAGTATTACATGAATATGCTAATTAAGCAACATTGCTCCACCACAGTGACTGTTACTGTAGTTCCGTAAAATGCCATTAGGAAGTTTATGTCATATGTCAACTGTCTGTTAGACTGCCAAGTTTGAAGTCAATCGGTCGGACGAGTTACTGCATGCCCGGGACAGACAGACACACAGACTTCATATATGTATGCTTATGCTTGCTACAAAAACCAAGCTCAGTAACAACAGGACACCTAAATAAATAAACATCTGCATTATACTAAGGAATTTGGTAAAAAAAAACACACACACACACACACACTTTATTCAGCTGTCGCTAACGTTTAAATACGATAAATATGTGGAGGGGAGAGAACAGGTGGTGCAGGTGAGTGGAACCCCTGTCCTAGTATGCTTCATTGACAAATGCCGCAGCTCCACTGGGAGGGGGGAGCTCCCAGTGAGCTGCGACATTCGTCAAGGAAGCATATTATTTACTGTACCTATAGTGTACGTCATAATTGGTTCATAATTGGTCCTTGCATTCTACTGAAACGTTCCCCAAGGGTCAGACACATAATGCGTGATTGGCAACTGGAGGCAAACGTGTCATCACCTGACAGCTGAGAACAATTTCACTTAGTAATTAGCACCTTTGAAAAGCCGCGTTATAAGGTGCCTCACACAATAAACTAGATAAGTGTGCTCGCATACACAATGCTGTAAATAAACATAATATTGTATTTGAATATAGTATACTGATGATTTCCAACTCCTTTCTACTTGGCACACCCGGTGAACACGTCGTAGAGGCCATGGCCCACACTTTGAAGACCACTGCTTTAACTTTTAACTAAGAGACAAAAATGGAGAGTCCAATGCACACACAAAAACGAGCTCCGACCTACTGCACCTCTTTGAATGACCTGAAGGTTTAACCAATGCAAATATACTCCGGTCGGCTAGGTCTGGCCTCTGACAAGATCTGTGCTTACAGGCACAATTCAAACGACGTAATTGGGCTATGTAAAACCCACTCTATTAGACGTGGAACGGGGTGGAGGGGGAGGGGGGGGGGGGGTGCCATGTCTGATAGCCCTCATTGCTACTAAAGCTCTTCATTAATCTCCATCCACAAGGTCAAGGAGTCAGCCCCGAACAAGACAAATGAATTAAAGCCACCATGTCAGGAACTGAGCCGTAGTGATGTGTGACGGGTCGACGGACCCCTGCTTCCTCTTGTTCCGTTTTTGTGAGAGACTTTGTTCACTCGCAAAGTGGAAATGAGGGTTGAGCGTGCACGTGAGGGTTTACGTTTTATCTGTGTGAAGGTGGCACGTGAATGGGATGCTCCACAAGCTCTTCAGCATAACCTTTTTAACCCATTCTGACCTGAGATCAGATTCATACGAGGTTTCCACTGGACACACACTGGTCTGATGAACCCATTCTGACCTGAGATCAGATTCTAAAAATGTCAGTCGTTCTTCGATTTTTCAAAAATAGCAGACCTACAAGCTCGTAGCGCGCCACTTGGTGGCGCGCTATGAGCTTGTAGATCTGCTATTTTTCAATAGCTAAAGCATAACATGATGCCAACACCAAAATGGATTCCCGTTCAGAATGGGTTAAAAGGCTACAATTAAACTGACAAATTCTGCACGATTTCACACAATCCGAATTATTCTTCCCATTAACTTCTATGATGAAACGGTTCTCAAAGTCACTTTTAGCACACAAATAAAGCACAGTCTGCCGATTCATATATGCACAACCCAGTTTTTTAACCCTAGAACACTAAACGTCTTTTTTTGTTACACCATCACTAAACACAACGTAAAATATTCCATACAAAATATTTCTCATAAAAATATATTGAAGTACAGCAATATATGGCATCGTGCGCTACCCTTCTTTAATATTCCATCGTGACTTTTCACAAAAAAAAAGAATAAAACAAGAAATCAATATCATGGGCAAAATTAAATCGGTGAATTTATTTTAAAGATAAATGTATCTCCTTTGGTCCACTTATTCCTAGGACATGTGAGAATGCTCCAGTGAAAAGAAACAAATAAAAAGTCCATTGTGGGTGTATTTTTCTCTATCACGCTATCACTAAACACGGGTGAAATTCACCCGGACACCTGCCTGTAGAAAAAAACAGGGATGTGGGCAGGGAAACAAACCTACCTTCCATGATGTCACTGAGCAATCATGAAGGTACTAAAATAATCAGGAAGAATAGTTTTATAGATATTCCACTGTTACGTTCTTAGCTTACGTATGATTCATGTTAAAGGGACACTTCACCCTTTTTGCAAAAAAATATATGTTAATGACGTTTAGAAGCTTTAGAACACTTTCCTGGGGGTCTTTATGTGTGTAATATGTGGTTTTAGATATTTTAGATTGTAGCAGTGAGCCTGTTGTCTCTGATGTCATGGACACTGGGCTCACTTCCTTCCTGGACTACATGTTGTCTCAGTAAGACAGCTCTCCCCCCTATCCACAAGGAGGAGCAGTGCACCAAATAATTATGGGAATTGTAGTCCAGGAAGGTAGTGAGACCAGTGTCCATGACATCAGAGAACAGGCTCACTGCTACAATCTAAAATATCTAAAACCACATATTACACACATAAATACCCCCAGGAAAGTGATCTAAAGCTTCTAAACATAATTAACATTTTTTTTTTTTGCAAAAAGGGTGAAGTGTCCCTTTAACTACTTGTATGTATACGATGTATTGCCATGCTTTTTGTTCTTGCTTAACGTAAATCGCTCTGGATTAAGAGCGACTTACAACAAAAATGTAATGAATGAATGAATGAATTATATTTATACGGCACCGTTCCAAACATATATAGTTACAAAGTGCTTTACAGACAGGTTAGAAACAACAATCATAAATGGTATAAGAAGGCATCTCTTCAACATTTCCTTCCCCTAAAATGGTAACGAGCAGTATGGTGCCCCGGGGTGGCCACAGTTTTTATGCATAACATTTTTTACCGTGAAATGATTTCATCCACTGCTTCCATCCCACAGCAAGTGGTAAAGGTTAGGTTCTGAGCTAGTGTTGAATGTAGAGTAAAAAGCATGTGAGCCTAATATACAGATCAATCATCATGGATTTTAGACTGACCTGCTTTCCTCCAGTACACACACGCGAGCACGCACACGCGCGCGCACACACACACACACACACACACACGCTTGCACGCACACATGCACGCACACACGCACGCACACATGCCTTGCTCTCTGGCTAATGTTGTAGGTATAGGTCACACATGGGGCAGCATTGATCAGGCCAGAGAATGGTAAATGGTGCATTTACAGTGCAGCATCTTTATCCAAATCACTTCACAGTGCATGTCCATCCATTTACACCATTCACACACCAATGGTACAGTAGTAGGTTAAGGCATTGATATTCAACTGGCGGTCCACAGGCTCACGTATACATCTAGTTTTTAGGTTTGTTGCATCAACCCTAAACTCTACTTTTTGTTGGTCCCAAAAGTGCAATCGATTCACTCGCAGTATAGTACAAAATTATGAAAGGAAAGCATAATCAAAAGAACCACAAGAACAAAACAATACAATACAGTGATGACTATAGTCATCATTCCCCTGTGCATATGACAATTTACAATTTAGGCATTTAGCAGACGCTCGTAATCCAGAGTGATTTACAGTGAGCAAAAACAAAAAACAGTGGGATAGCTACATAATGAAACGTGCGTATGTATACACTAGAGTGACACGGCTACACAAAATGCTATCTAAGTTACATAAGTGCTGCGGTGCTAATTTGGGCATGCCACTAGTACTAGGTACATTTAAAACATAAAATATCTTCACTGTGATAAAGTAGGCATTTGCTGTATGATGAATACACTAGGTTGTGCTGAAATTGGCTACTCGTCCTGAAAGCATCATTGCACACATGTATTCTCTGCTGCAAGCCAAGCCTTGTATAGTTAGTTTTCCATTGTTCTGGCTTCAAAATCCATCACTTTGCTCTCAGTTACGCTTCAAATGCTGACAAACTGATGTTGACAAAAGCATAATAACATTCTTCCCATCGCTGAAGATCGAAAGGCTGTTAACATGCAAACAGATGTCTTGCAAAGACATACTATTTGCATAGGAATATTAAAACAGGGTGCCCTGCGTGGGCGACAAGACAACATACATTCTACTGCCGTGCTAAATTATGTAAATTATGTAAAGCCCATTATTACATTTTGAGCTTCATGCAACACCACTTTTCAATCACGATATATATTTATCAGTGGACCAACTACCACCATAATTTATAAAGCCACAATGTTGCAGTGATTAGTTAATACTGGATATCTTGGTTTTAGACTAGGATAACTCCATTTGTTTTCTCCATGTTATTCTTACCTTGATATCTGATAATCATCTTTCAGTTATTTGAACTTGCAATGTGAGCTGGGATTTGAGATCCAAAGGCAATAATGCCACTGTCTGTCTTTCAATTAATGCTTTCAAAATTATTCAGCCACATGGTGCACCAAATAGTCTACTTGCCAGCCCATGAAGCCTGATTGTGAACCTGGACATTTCCCCAAATATTAACAAATGTGCTGACCTCATCACAGTTGTGATGACGGCCATGGTCGTTTTTTTGTGCAAAACTAATACTGAGAATGGATTACTCGACATTTCTAACATAAATATAAAAATAAAGAGTATTCTGGCAAGTGGACTAAAAGGATGCCATATCACTACTGAAATAGCCTCGGTACCCAGGCTTTCATTTTCGTCAGCGCAAAAACTGAAAGCCTGGGGAAACGCATTGGCCGCTCTGGTCTAGAAGTGGGATTCAACCCTTCAGGGTGAATGATGTGACGTAGCGCTGCACTATGGGGGAGAGGAGGGGCCGGGGCTGACAGACAGATCAGTGAACCAATCAGGGCGTGCGTAAGTCTCAGCCACGACCCGCCCCTCTAGACCAGAAAACACGTCATAGCTCAATAATAATAATAATAATACCACCACCACCACCACTACTACTACTACTACTACTACTAATAATAATAATAAAAGACAATTCTTGAGACGGCCCTAATGAATTAGTACACCCAGGGAAATATTGCTATTGTTGACTGTGCCCAGTAACAGTGCCCTCTGGTGATAGAAACCTTCCTCAACTCAAACTTAATTTCATGTAAACTATGTCTAAAATAATGCATGAATTGACTGCTCCAAATGGCAATTAGCACCAAATATCTAATATTAGATTACTCAAAAGGGCCTTCAAAAAGGGGGTGAGTCATCGGCCTGTGTGTGTGTGTGTGTGTGTGTGTGTGTGTGTGTGTGTGTGTGTGTGTGTGTGTGTGTGCAAAGTGTGCATGTGTGTGCGTGCATGTATTATGCCACAAAATTGTAATGATGTTAAAACTAATCAAATAATATGCAACTAGAAAAGTGCACTCCTTGGAGTCTAGTTGCCTACCCAGGGCCCAAAATCTATGGAAGGCAATCAAAATTTTACAAATTAAGTTCCCGCAGCCAGGTTAGAGGTTTGAGCTCAAGATGTTGCCATGATTTAAGCCTTCTCTATCATTCTATCCTTAAAGATTGCACTAAAGTATTACACACACACACACACACACACACACACACACACACACACACACACACACACACACACACACACACACACACACACACACACACACACACACACACACACACACACACACACACACACACACACACACACACACACTTCCGCGCTAGTGGTGAGAATAGCGAGGATACTTATACTGCACGTTTACCACATATACAAATATGTGTGTACCGTTTTGCAAGCACTGCGCGCATATGTGTTATACTACTACAGTGCATCATAATGCATCCTAATGGACCGTCTCCTTGTTAAATCTCTATTTACCAGTAAAACCCAGTGAGATGGCTGGAGGACACTCCTGTTGCCTTCAGAAAAGGCGCTGTGATGTCGCAGTGGGAATATTCAAAAGTGCTTTGGCTGATGAGAATGAGATGAGGGTTTTTTTTTTTATGGAACGCACCGTGTTATTAAATCCATTTTCCAGACAGTCTCAATGGATGTTTTAGGAGTCATTATAAGTTTCATCCTGGAAGGACAAGGTCAGGCAGAATCTTAATGGACGCCGCATGACGACGCCTGTGGTGTCCTGTGATGTTAATCATGAGTTGCTTGTGTCGAATAAATGACCAAAGGAGAAAATGACGTGCACACACACACGCACACGCACACACACACACACACACACACTCTTCTTTTTTGAAGAAGAGATGTACATTATGTATGTATGTATGTATGTATACACACATGCATGTATTTTACTTAAAAAAATATGTATGACCTGCCCATGAAAAATAATAAATGCCTTCCCAGAACATGGATGCCAAGCTTAAATAACGTTTATGACATACACTGTCCGAGGGTCATTTTGGACACGGAGGCTTTGCTGGAGGAAAGGAAAACCTCTAGGCGGTGAGGCTCTGCTCTGCTCTGACCTGAATTAGCCCCGTCCCCCGAGCACTGACCCCCACGCTGGAGTCTGTATACCATACGGCACCTGTAGACTGACATTTACAGTACACAGATCCTTGTTACTACATGCATTATTCACTGCACACGCATGCATGCAGGACATCCGGGCGTACAGTGCACGCAGGCACGTGCAGACATGCGTATACACGCACGCACGTATATACTGTACTGTACACAAGGACGTATACACGCATGCGCACACGGACAATCACATACACCACGCACACTCCCTCCCTTCCTTCCTTCCTTCCTTCATCACAACCATAGGCCCATCTCGAAAACCAGCTCCTCGCCACTCGCCCTACACACTCGCACTCGCTTTGAGCAAAGACATAAGTAATATAGAGAGGGTCCACGATGGGAGGGGGATTCCAGTGCCGTCTCTATTATTTATTGCGACCGAAGGTCGCAGTTAACTATTAACCCATTCTGACCTGAGATCAGATTCATACGAGGTTTCCACTGGACACACACTGGTCTGATTAACCCATTCTGACCTGAGATCAGATTCTAAAAATGTCAGTCGTTCTTCGATTTTTTTCAAAAATAGCAGACCTACAAGCTCGTAGCGCGCCACTCGGTGGCGCGCTATGAGCTTGTAGATCTGCTATTTTTCAATAGCTAAAGCATAACATGATGCTAACACCAAAACGGGTTCCCGTTCAGAATGGGTTAAACCTTGCGTTTTAGTCACGTCTCGTCATATATTGTGCCCAGGTCTCGTGACATCACTGTGACATCATCAGGGACGTTAGTAAATCCCCATACATGGGGACAAAGCCATGTTGTGACATTCCATATGTTGATCTGACCTCATCAAACCCTGTACACACTCAAGACACGCTCCATATATGGCCAGTGCACGCGACCTCGCCCTTTAGGGCTTCTCGCCCCCCCCCCAGCCAGCTGTCTTACTGGTATATATATATATCTATGCTCAAAACAGAGTGCAAGTGTGCGAGGAGCAAGTTTCAAAAAGGGAGATACATCGCATTGATGCACGCTTGCTGAGAGAGAAGCACATGCATATTCATCACGGACACGGACGGACACACACACACACACACACACACACACACACACTGAGGTTATCAGAACTAATCGGAACATCAACCTCTGACGAGTCAAGGACTTCAAGTACCTGGGCTCATGGGACAACTACTCATCTCGACTGAGCAAGATCTTAAGTGAGGAAGGCACTTGGATGGAGGGCCCTGAACAGCATGAACAGCATATGGAACTCCAACCTCCCCCGTCAAACCAAACTTAGCTCACACAATGCTGCGTGCAGTACTTAACATCAGCAAGGGTACAACATTGTTACCAACAAGAATCTGTATGATGGTCCCCTGAGCACTGACCCCACTGGAGTCTGTACCATACGGCACATTTACACAGATCCTTGTTACTACATGCATTATTCACTGCACACGCATGCAGGACATCCGGGGGCGTACAGTCACGCACGCACGTGCACACACAAACACACATGCATGCGAGCGGAAGAAATATAGCAGCCAGGAAAATACGACGATAGTAGGGCAATGGCAAAGACGTCAAGAGCTGCCAGCCAGCAAATTGGTGCTGTGGGAACCAACACACGGATGTATGATGCAAGAGCACAAAGCACCAAAAAAAGTGGCCAGATGTATGGAGAACCGAGATGACTGGAAGTGAGGATGGAGGGATCGTCCAAGGACGACCTATAGAGATTTGATCGGTATTTAGAGTTTTATTCTGTTTGGACAGTTGCTGAAATTTAGCACTTGTGCTAGAACACTCAAGCATGTCCCTGTCAAATGAAAACAAAACAACAAACAATGTACAATAGAGCGGCGCGTGACATCATCATCATACCTGGGAGTTATGCGGGAACGCCTACTGAGTGGCAAAAAAACTACTTTCTGGCCTTGACAGCTCATACATCCAATCAGAAAAGTCCTATTTGATTGCATTAAATGACTTTAAACAACATTAAACTCACTTTGCCACACGGTGTGCCACTCGATCTGCCATTCACTTTATGCATGTGCATACCCTCTATTGAGAAGCAAGCAATTTAGGTGATATATATATGAGAGAGAGAGAGAGATTTGCAGTCTTTGTTGTGATGCAGGGATTGGACATGCCTTCCCAGAATGGAACTGGTGTGGTGCGCTGAACCCTGAGGCCTGCAGGGTAGCGTGCACTCACCAAGCCAAAACAAAACAAAATGAGGACATGCAGTGCCTCAATTTCACCAATGTATTCTGGCCAGACAATTGTGGTGCTATACCATACATCCTTGAATATGTCGAGTCCTGCCTCGTGTTATTGTCTCCACCAGGCCGAAGGCATGGGGAGAGAGTTCGCTTTGCACCCCGTCCGTCCGTCCGTCCGTCAGTTCGTGTGTGTGTGCGTGCGTCTGTCCGTCCATCTGCGTACAGCTAATCTCCGGCACCGCTAACCCGGTCTATGCCAAACTTTACATACACACACTCCCTGGATGCCAACGATGAAGCTCTGCCCCAAAATGCACAATAAATGTGTTAAAATGACCCCATGTTAAAATGTGACAATACCCCATGTTAAAATGTGACAATACCCCATGTTAAAATGTGACAATACCCCATGTTAAAATGTGACAATACCCCATGTTAAAATGTGACAATAACCCATGTTAAAATGTGACAATACCCCATGTTAAAATGTGACAATAACCCATGTTAAAATGTGACAATACCCCATGTTAGAATGTGGCAATACCCCATGTTAAAATGTGACAATACCCCATGTTAAAATGTGACAATACCCCATGTTAAAATGTGACAATACCCCCATGTTAAAATGTGACAATACCCCATGTTAAAATGTGACAATACCCCATGTTAAAATGTGACAATACCCCATGTTAGAATGTGACAATACCCCATGTTAAAATGTGACAATACCCCATGTTAAAATGTGACAATACCCCATGTAAAAATGCGACAATACCCCATGTTATGTTAAAATGTGGCAATACCCCATGTAAAAATGCGACAATACCCCATGTTATGTTAAAATGCGGCAAAATACCCCATGTTAAAATGTGGCGAGAGTGTTGAATGATGTGTCATTCAGATGCAGTGCTTCATTCTAATTAGCGTTAACTACTGTATATGACTGACATGCCATCCACATGGTTATCATTGGAAATGAATAATGAGATTCAGTGGTGCACAGATGTTCATTCATTACTTTGATTAATATTGGGTTAAATTAATGATGTTTGCTTTACTCAAATCTCTTAACACTTAACCAGAGTCCATAGGGGTCCATGCAGTACATGCTTCCGATTTTTAATTTTGCAATCTCCCCTCCCCCCCCCCCCCCATGCCTGCCTCAGAAGATTTCTGTATATAACCTCATTCTTGACAATGGAAAGACAGAATGCTTTCATTCGTCAGACAAGGAGGAAAGAGGAAAAACAAAACTATTTTGAGCCGAGAACTTAGTTGGAGGTAAGACGAGGTTATGGGTCATGTTTTAACGAGGACTTTCCTCCCTCATCCCATTGTTAGAGTGTGTGTGTGTGTGTGTGTGTGTGTGTGTGTGTGTGTTTTAAAATATATATATTATCAGTATTATTTTTTGGTCTAACTTTTTGTGCTCGTCTTCAGCAGTGACGGAAGAAGTATCACATTGTGTACTTACATAAAAGTATCAATATACTGTACCCTGAAAATAGCCGACGTACGAGCGACACGTTGTGAGCTTGTAGATCAGCTTTTTTTTTTTTAAGTACAGTGCATATAATGCTGATGTGGTTAATGTATATTTTGCAATAATAATCAAAATACACAAAGAACTAGTAACTTGTTTTCAAATAATTATAGTGGAGTAAAAGGTACAATATTTGCCTCTGAGATAGTGTAGTAGAAGTACAATTATTGAAAATTGGAAAAAAAAGAAAAAAGAAAAAGAAAAGTACTTAAAGGGACACTTCACCCTTTTTGCAAAAAAATATATGTTAATGACGTTTAGAAGATTTAGAACACTTTCCTGGGGGTCTTTATGTGTGTAATATGTGGTTTTAGATATTTTAGATTGTAGCAGTGAGCCTGTTGTCTCTGATGTCATGGACACTGGGCTCACTTCCTTCCTGGACTACATGTTATTATTATATCCACAAGGAGGAGCAGTGCACTCAACAGGAACTGAACGCTTCCATGAAGCGCTTCCGGCTCCCCCGCGCGGGTTAGCTGTCCTGGCGACACCACAACGTGTGCAGTCACACCCTAGTGGGCTGCTCTGACCTGTATAGCATCTTATACAGCTCAGCTCCACGGCACGCCCCCCCACAGGAAACTTCACCGCGGTATAGGTGTTTGCGCGCATACCGCTGGGCCGATTACAGACATAGCTATAGCATTAGCTATACCTGTCTGAAACTCAAATTAGTTTGCGGATATGCTTTATTATTATGCGCCCATTTCTGGTGAGACTGAATTATGCTTTGTCTTGGTTTCATGTTTGAACACGTCACAACTTAACAATGTAATAAAGCATAATGTTAGGAAACGGACTATGGGAATGAATGCATGAATTAATTAATTTAATTAATTCGCACGCACGCGCACACACACACACACACACACACACACACACACACACAGAGAGAGAGAGCTGCGGAGCACTTTGTCTTTATTCCTGCTTTCCAGGTCTTATGTAAAGCACCTTGAATTGTCTTTGTGTGTGAAATGCGCTGCGACAAATAAACGTGTCCTTGCCTGGCGTGCCTGCTCTGCGCGCACAGCTGCACTATACTGCTCCGCGAGTACTGAAGCAAGTTGCGTTTTAAAGATTAGACATAATGGTGAATGTGCACGCACGCTAAAGAGACACACACACACACACACACACACACACACACACACACACTCAGTGGGCATTTTATCTGGCTGATGAAAACGGCTCTATTTGGACTCTGCCTTCGAGCACTGGAAGATAAGGCTGGAAATTAGACCGTATAAAAGCTTCCCCACTGGGAGAACAGTCAATGGGCTTAGGGCAGCGAATGGTACGCGCGTGTGTGTGTGTGTGTGCGTGTGAAATATGTTTGTGTATATTGTGCTGCATGCTTATATGCTTGCCTCGGTGCTGTAAACTATATACTTTCATGCCAATACTGTAACTCAAATCAATTTGAATAGAGGCTATTTCTTTTAAACTTATTTAATGTATTTCATATCGTGGTATGTCTATACTTTTCTCTCTCCCCGGTTTTTCCATTCCTGCACGGTTTCGACTCGGGCCAGGACTGTCTCTTCCGCAATTCCACACCCTGAGTGCCGTTGATAAGGCCCTCGCACTCGCTGCAAGCCGTGGGTGTGTGTGTGTGTGTGTGTGTGTGTGTGTGGGGGGGGGGGGGGGCACCGGCAGAATGGCAGCAAATCGAATTCCTCAGAAGACAATGAGGTCCATTTGCTCCGTTAAGCCGGATGAAAGTGCCCATATTTAGCTGGGCCATGTGTTTAAAACGCCTTCGTCGCAGCTCTCCACCCCACCACCCCCCATTGTCGGATGCAAAAAAGAAAAAAAGATTACGTAAAAGAACAAAAAGTTGTGGAAATTTGTTTTGGTCCACGTTAATTAGCTACAGCAGCTGGCAATAAGCATCAAGAAGCTTTATGGTCTTCTTTTTTTTTTCTCTCTACCAATTTTTCCAGCATTGTATTCTTATACGGAAGATTGACACTTTTTATGCTTTACAGAATGGAACATGGAGCTAATTATGCAGTAGATTACTGTATATAACACTGGATTAGTGTATCTCTCCGTGAGCATACTGTAGCATGAAAAATTATCATCCATCTAAAATATGGGATTTATTTTTTCTCTCACTTTTACTCAACAATGCAGAGCAATTTGGCATAGCGGCTTTGTGTCAGTAAGTTCTCTGTTATTGAACTTTCAGTCATGATTAGCAGCAGCAATATCAGCCACTCTATTCCCTACTATTTTAGCAACATATAACCTATAATATATGGATAACTATTAACCACATATGTTTACCACTTAAACCCTCTAGTCTTATTGAAGTGGACTCTAGTTGAAATTTTACTTGGACCACTTTTTCCCCCATTCACACTAAATCTCTCAAATAACAGATCTAGCTTATAGATCTATTTTTGTCCCAGAATATGGATTCAACCCAACTTTATTTAAAGTTGACAAAAGGGCTTTACGGAAAATGTCAAAGAGACAATAAGAATACAAGAAACACAATGAAACAGAGAGAATCATAAGTAAAAATAAAAGAAAACTAAATAAACTCATAAACTCAAACTGGATTAAAATCGTGGGAATAAAAAAAAGCGTTTTAAGACGAGTTTTTAAAACGGAGAGTGAGGGGGCCAGCTTGATATGGAGGGGGAGTTCATTCCAGTCAAAGATAATCCCCCTAAGCATGAGCTTAGCCTTAGGCCCATGGGCAGCTCGCCTGTCTCAATGACCTTGTGGGTACATATGACTGAAGAAGGTCACAGATATGGGATGGTGCTAAACAAAGAAAGGATTTAAAAACAAACAATGCAATCTTAAACTCCTAAAACATACGAGGAGACAGTGAAATGAATGCTGATCATTCAAGTGGTTACACGACACACTACAAAATAACTACGGTATGGTATGCCGACAGTCAGGCCAGATTCCAACACACACAGTGGAAGCAAATATTTAAAAAAAATGAGTGTGCGCGCCCAATAATGGGAGCTAAAAGCTCAATGTAGCCTACTTGTCATCTTCACCGATAAATGTATGCAAATGAGCTTGGAAGCGCAAACAACTGAGTTGAGCTCTATACGCCCGCACAGAGCTTTTGCAGTCCTCAACTGCAAGCTTAAAAATGTGATTGATTCAAGGAGGCTGCCTGAGGCAAATGAAAGAATCAGCCACACACGGCTAGAGTGTGTTTCAGCTTCTCGCAGGCGTGGATCACGGTGCCAGGAAAAGAAAAAAAAGCTTTTTATCCAAAAAAAGGGAGACCGAGATTCCAGAAGAACAATTCATAAACTATTCAGAGCCTTTAAATGAAAGCAATTTAAAACATCTGGCTGCAACTTAAAGAAATCACATTTCGTTTTGTGGGAATAGCATTGCGCACAGGATGATACAAACAAGCTTCAGAGAAGTAACCATAGGAAGAAAATCCTCTATACTATCTGAACCCTATTACGGAGTCGGTTTTCAAACTCCTGTCTGCTGTAGGTGATTTACTTGTAGGGAGCTGGCAGCCTGATTGGGCACTAGTAACTATAGGGAGCTGTCCACGGTGCTGAATTGACCAACGTTCATTCATCTTTGCTCCTCTGCCAGACTTTTAAGACAGTCTGTGATGTTAGGAAATGAAATAGATGGCCATGAGACAAACCTGCATCGCATTAAAAATACATTTTGAGAGAACTTAAAGAGGGAAGTTGGCATATCTTATGGCAACACGATGAAGTATTATCCACGGTGCACTCTACAAGCAGTGTCAATCCTTGTGTAGTGAATCCAGTCGAGTGTATTACCAATACACCCATGGTATTGGCCAGCAGTGTAGTTTTTCGCAGCTAGTTTTAGTCATAATCTCTTGAATAGTTTTCAGTTAGTTTTAGTCACATTTTAGTCACCTGGAATGTTTTAGTGTTAGTCTCATTTTAGTCGACTAAATCTACAGGTGATTTAGTCGACTAAAATGTATTTTGGCGGGCCTCGAGGCCGTCGTTATGATTGTTACATTTACATTTGCTGAAAATAGCAGATCTACAAGCTCACAAAGCATCGCGCTGTGAAGCGTTGTGAGCTTGTAGATCGGCTATTTTCAGCATGCAACCAAGTGTAAAATGACTTATGCTGGATCTCTTGTCAAATAGTCCCTTCCTAACATTTTAGTCTAGTTGACGAAGTTGTCAATATATTGAATCTTAGTTTTGATCATCATAGCTGAGTTTTTATTTTGTTTCCATTTAGTTTTCATCAGTGGAAAGAGGTTAGTCGACGAACATTTTTCGTCTTAGTTTTAGTCGACGAAATCAACACTGCTCTCCACCAGGCCAGCAGAGCTCCCTTCCCCCATGTGAACAGGTTAGCTCTCATTAACTATACGCATCACATTGATTTTGTCCAACGGCGCGGCAAATGGAACAGGCCTCGCTCAATGAAGCATCTGCAAACAGCGTCTCTGACTGAGAGGACATGTCACACACAAAATGACAGGACCTCCCCGAATCCCACTCACAGGGGTTCCACAAGAAAACGAAAGAAAAAAACTAAAGATGGAAGGAAAAAAATAATAACACGCCACGGTTTTGAGCACACTGGTGCAACCCTGATTACACACACACACACACACACACACACACACACACACACACCATTAATGACACAGCTAAATGTGTAAAGTTAGTTGGATGTGGGCTGATTTACTTTCAGCGAGGCCAGAAAGGCATAATGGAGAGAGAGAGAGAGAGAGAGAGAAGAGAGAGACGGAGAGAGAGAGAGAGAGAGAGAGAGAGAAAGAGAGAGACGGACAGAGAGACAGAGAGAGAGAGAGAGAGAAAGAGAGAGACGGACAGAGAGACAGAGAGCTAGAGAGAGAGAGACTGAGCCAGCTGAAAGCCAAATGACTGCTGGCTCCGCCTCACCCATCTCCTCTCTACATCACCCTTCTCCATCCCGTCCCACCGGGGGGGGGGGGGGGGGGTATCAGTGATGGTGCTGTAATGATGTGTTCCAGGGGCCTCACGACCCGCTGTGAAGGCCAGCGTCAGGCCCGTCTCCTCCGCGCACCGCTGCCATTTCCCCTTTGATGCACGGTCTGTGTGCCCCTCTGACAGCTATACCCGACGGAGCAATGGCCGGGGTGATGGGACGAGAGAGAGAGAGCAATAGAAATGAGGAATGTCAACCAGCAAGGAAACATAAAAATGCTGGGAGCCTTCATATTTGATTTGAATCATGCTTTTGTCATTTGTGCTGTTTACTGTATATGTCTGAGGCATCGGAACACCGCCACTCACAGACCAATCAGAGGGGAGGGTTAAGGAGCAAATAGAGTGCAAATGAGGTCTGGCTTTCTTTCTTTCTCTCTCTCTCTCTCTGACTCTCTCTCTCTTTCTCTCTCTGGCACAGGCCTGCCGGAGGAAGAGGGCCCAGCTTTATTGGCATTGATTGGAACATTATAGTGCGCATCGTTGCAGTATTATTACATTAACTGGCCTCGCTTAATCACATTAAGAACGCCAGGGAGAATGGAGGATGTCACTCCACATAT
>NW_027665948.1:0-27980 GCF_963924005.1 Protomyctophum bolini
CTTTCACAGTCCCAAAGTGCCATTTTCACAGTAAAAAAAAAAAGATTCATTTTGCTTAGCTTAGTCTGTAACTTGAAAACTATGTACCGTATGGCCCTATAAACTGTGTTGGGATGAAAGCTAGCCACTTTGAGCAATGTGGGAAGTGCTGGGGCAGTTTGGGACAACAGGGCCAAAATGTCACTTTCACAGTCCCAAAGTGCCATTTTCACAGTAAAAAGGCCTGGTTCACTTTTGCTTAGCTTAGTCTGTAACTTGAAAACTATGTACCGTATGGCCCTATAAACTGTGTTGGGATGAAAGCTAGCCACTTTGAGCAATGTGGGAAGTGCTGGGGCAGTTTGGGACAACAGGGCCAAAACCCTAACCCTAACCCCAACCCTTTCACAGTCCCAAAGTGCCATTTTCACAGTAAAAAAAAAAAGATTCATTTTGCTTAGCTTAGTCTGTAACTTGAAAACTATGTACCGTATGGCCCTATAAACTGTGTTGGGATGAAAGCTAGCCACTTTGAGCAATGTGGGAAGTGCTGGGGCAGTTTGGGACAACAGGGCCAAAATGTCACTTTCACAGTCCCAAAGTGCCATTTTCACAGTAAAAAGGCCTGGTTCACTTTTGCTTAGCTTAGTCTGTAACTTGAAAACTATGTACCGTATGGCCCTATAAACTGTGTTGGGATGAAAGCTAGCCACTTTGAGCAATGTGGGAAGTGCTGGGGCAGTTTGGGACAACAGGGCCAAAACCCTAACCCTAACCCTAACCCTTTCACAGTCCCAAAGTGCCATTTTCACAGTAAAAAAAAAAAGATTCATTTTGCTTAGCTTAGTCTGTAACTTGAAAACTATGTACCGTATGGCCCTATAAACTGTGTTGGGATGAAAGCTAGCCACTTTGAGCAATGTGGGAAGTGCTGGGGCAGTTTGGGACAACAGGGCCAAAATGTCACTTTCACAGTCCCAAAGTGCCATTTTCACAGTAAAAAGGCCTGGTTCACTTTTGCTTAGCTTAGTCTGTAACTTGAAAACTATGTACCGTATGGCCCTATAAACTGTGTTGGGATGAAAGCTAGCCACTTTGAGCAATGTGGGAAGTGCTGGGGCAGTTTGGGACAACAGGGCCAAAACCCTAACCCTAACCCCAACCCTTTCACAGTCCCAAAGTGCCATTTTCACAGTAAAAAAAAAAAGATTCATTTTGCTTAGCTTAGTCTGTAACTTGAAAACTATGTACCGTATGGCCCTATAAACTGTGTTGGGATGAAAGCTAGCCACTTTGAGCAATGTGGGAAGTGCTGGGGCAGTTTGGGACAACAGGGCCAAAATGTCACTTTCACAGTCCCAAAGTGCCATTTTCACAGTAAAAAAGGCCTGGTTCACTTTTGCTTAGCTTAGTCTGTAACTTGAAAACTATGTACCGTATGGCCCTATAAACTGTGTTGGGATGAAAGCTAGCCACTTTGAGCAATGTGGGAAGTGCTGGGGCAGTTTGGGACAACAGGGCCAAAACCCTAACCCTAACCCTAACCCTTTCACAGTCCCAAAGTGCCATTTTCACAGTAAAAAAAAAAAGATTCATTTTGCTTAGCTTAGTCTGTAACTTGAAAACTATGTACCGTATGGCCCTATAAACTGTGTTGGGATGAAAGCTAGCCACTTTGAGCAATGTGGGAAGTGCTGGGGCAGTTTGGGACAACAGGGCCAAAACCCTAACCCTAACCCCAACCCTTTCACAGTCCCAAAGTGCCATTTTCACAGTAAAAAAAAAAAGATTCATTTTGCTTAGCTTAGTCTGTAACTTGAAAACTATGTACCGTATGGCCCTATAAACTGTGTTGGGATGAAAGCTAGCCACTTTGAGCAATGTGGGAAGTGCTGGGGCAGTTTGGGACAACAGGGCCAAAACCCTAACCCTAACCCTAACCCTTTCACAGTCCCAAAGTGCCATTTTCACAGTAAAAAAAAAAAGATTAATTTTGCTTAGCTTAGTCTGTAACTTGAAAACTATGTACCGTATGGCCCTATAAACTGTGTTGGGATGAAAGCTAGCCACTTTGAGCAATGTGGGAAGTGCTGGGGCAGTTTGGGACAACAGGGCCAAAATGTCACTTTCACAGTCCCAAAGTGCCATTTTCACAGTAAAAAGGCCTGGTTCACTTTTGCTTAGCTTAGTCTGTAACTTGAAAACTATGTACCGTATGGCCCTATAAACTGTGTTGGGATGAAAGCTAGCCACTTTGAGCAATGTGGGAAGTGCTGGGGCAGTTTGGGACAACAGGGCCAAAACCCTAACCCTAACCCTAACCCTTTCACAGTCCCAAAGTGCCATTTTCACAGTAAAAAAAAAAAGATTCATTTTGCTTAGCTTAGTCTGTAACTTGAAAACTATGTACCGTATGGCCCTATAAACTGTGTTGGGATGAAAGCTAGCCACTTTGAGCAATGTGGGAAGTGCTGGGGCAGTTTGGGACAACAGGGCCAAAACCCTAACCCTAACCCCAACCCTTTCACAGTCCCAAAGTGCCATTTTCACAGTAAAAAAAAAAAGATTCATTTTGCTTAGCTTAGTCTGTAACTTGAAAACTATGTACCGTATGGCCCTATAAACTGTGTTGGGATGAAAGCTAGCCACTTTGAGCAATGTGGGAAGTGCTGGGGCAGTTTGGGACAACAGGGCCAAAATGTCACTTTCACAGTCCCAAAGTGCCATTTTCACAGTAAAAAGGCCTGGTTCACTTTTGCTTAGCTTAGTCTGTAACTTGAAAACTATGTACCGTATGGCCCTATAAACTGTGTTGGGATGAAAGCTAGCCACTTTGAGCAATGTGGGAAGTGCTGGGGCAGTTTGGGACAACAGGGCCAAAATGTCACTTTCACAGTCCCAAAGTGCCATTTTCACAGTAAAAAGGCCTGGTTCACTTTTGCTTAGCTTAGTCTGTAACTTGAAAACTATGTACCGTATGGCCCTATAAACTGTGTTGGGATGAAAGCTAGCCACTTTGAGCAATGTGGGAAGTGCTGGGGCAGTTTGGGACAACAGGGCCAAAACCCTAACCCTAACCCTACCCTTTCACAGTCCCAAAGTGCCATTTTCACAGTAAAAAAAAAAAGATTCATTTTGCTTAGCTTAGTCTGTAACTTGAAAACTATGTACCGTATGGCCCTATAAACTGTGTTGGGATGAAAGCTAGCCACTTTGAGCAATGTGGGAAGTGCTGGGGCAGTTTGGGACAACAGGGCCAAAATGTCACTTTCACAGTCCCAAAGTGCCATTTTCACAGTAAAAAGGCCTGGTTCACTTTTGCTTAGCTTAGTCTGTAACTTGAAAACTATGTACCGTATGGCCCTATAAACTGTGTTGGGATGAAAGCTAGCCACTTTGAGCAATGTGGGAAGTGCTGGGGCAGTTTGGGACAACAGGGCCAAAATGTCACTTTCACAGTCCCAAAGTGCCGTTTTCACAGTAAAAAGGCCTGGTTCACTTTTGCTTAGCTTAGTCTGTAACTTGAAAACTATGTACCGTATGGCCCTATAAACTGTGTTGGGATGAAAGCTAGCCACTTTGAGCAATGTGGGAAGTGCTGGGGCAGTTTGGGACAACAGGGCCAAAATGTCACTTTCACAGTCCCAAAGTGCCATTTTCACAGTAAAAAGGCCTGGTTCACTTTTGCTTAGCTTAGTCTGTAACTTGAAAACTATGTACCGTATGGCCCTATAAACTGTGTTGGGATGAAAGCTAGCCACTTTGAGCAATGTGGGAAGTGCTGGGGCAGTTTGGGACAACAGGGCCAAAATGTCACTTTCACAGTCCCAAAGTGCCATTTTCACAGTAAAAAGGCCTGGTTCACTTTTGCTTAGCTTAGTCTGTAACTTGAAAACTATGTACCGTATGGCCCTATAAACTGTGTTGGGATGAAAGCTAGCCACTTTGAGCAATGTGGGAAGTGCTGGGGCAGTTTGGGACAACAGGGCCAAAACCCTAACCCTAACCCTAACCCTTTCACAGTCCCAAAGTGCCATTTTCACAGTAAAAAAAAAAAGATTCATTTTGCTTAGCTTAGTCTGTAACTTGAAAACTATGTACCGTATGGCCCTATAAACTGTGTTGGGATGAAAGCTAGCCACTTTGAGCAATGTGGGAAGTGCTGGGGCAGTTTGGGACAACAGGGCCAAAATGTCACTTTCACAGTCCCAAAGTGCCATTTTCACAGTAAAAAGGCCTGGTTCACTTTTGCTTAGCTTAGTCTGTAACTTGAAAACTATGTACCGTATGGCCCTATAAACTGTGTTGGGATGAAAGCTAGCCACTTTGAGCAATGTGGGAAGTGCTGGGGCAGTTTGGGACAACAGGGCCAAAATGTCACTTTCACAGTCCCAAAGTGCCGTTTTCACAGTAAAAAGGCCTGGTTCACTTTTGCTTAGCTTAGTCTGTAACTTGAAAACTATGTACCGTATGGCCCTATAAACTGTGTTGGGATGAAAGCTAGCCACTTTGAGCAATGTGGGAAGTGCTGGGGCAGTTTGGGACAACAGGGCCAAAATGTCACTTTCACAGTCCCAAAGTGCCGTTTTCACAGTAAAAAGGCCTGGTTCACTTTTGCTTAGCTTAGTCTGTAACTTGAAAACTATGTACCGTATGGCCCTATAAACTGTGTTGGGATGAAAGCTAGCCACTTTGAGCAATGTGGGAAGTGCTGGGGCAGTTTGGGACAACAGGGCCAAAATGTCACTTTCACAGTCCCAAAGTGCCATTTTCACAGTAAAAAGGCCTGGTTCACTTTTGCTTAGCTTAGTCTGTAACTTGAAAACTATGTACCGTATGGCCCTATAAACTGTGTTGGGATGAAAGCTAGCCACTTTGAGCAATGTGGGAAGTGCTGGGGCAGTTTGGGACAACAGGGCCAAAATGTCACTTTCACAGTCCCAAAGTGCCATTTTCACAGTAAAAAGGCCTGGTTCACTTTTGCTTAGCTTAGTCTGTAACTTGAAAACTATGTACCGTATGGCCCTATAAACTGTGTTGGGATGAAAGCTAGCCACTTTGAGCAATGTGGGAAGTGCTGGGGCAGTTTGGGACAACAGGGCCAAAATGTCACTTTCACAGTCCCAAAGTGCCGTTTTCACAGTAAAAAGGCCTGGTTCACTTTTGCTTAGCTTAGTCTGTAACTTGAAAACTATGTACCGTATGGCCCTATAAACTGTGTTGGGATGAAAGCTAGCCACTTTGAGCAATGTGGGAAGTGCTGGGGCAGTTTGGGACAACAGGGCCAAAACCCTAACCCTAACCCTAACCCTTTCACAGTCCCAAAGTGCCATTTTCACAGTAAAAAAAAAAAGATTCATTTTGCTTAGCTTAGTCTGTAACTTGAAAACTATGTACCGTATGGCCCTATAAACTGTGTTGGGATGAAAGCTAGCCACTTTGAGCAATGTGGGAAGTGCTGGGGCAGTTTGGGACAACAGGGCCAAAATGTCACTTTCACAGTCCCAAAGTGCCATTTTCACAGTAAAAAGGCCTGGTTCACTTTTGCTTAGCTTAGTCTGTAACTTGAAAACTATGTACCGTATGGCCCTATAAACTGTGTTGGGATGAAAGCTAGCCACTTTGAGCAATGTGGGAAGTGCTGGGGCAGTTTGGGACAACAGGGCCAAAATGTCACTTTCACAGTCCCAAAGTGCCGTTTTCACAGTAAAAAGGCCTGGTTCACTTTTGCTTAGCTTAGTCTGTAACTTGAAAACTATGTACCGTATGGCCCTATAAACTGTGTTGGGATGAAAGCTAGCCACTTTGAGCAATGTGGGAAGTGCTGGGGCAGTTTGGGACAACAGGGCCAAAACCCTAACCCTAACCCTAACCCTTTCACAGTCCCAAAGTGCCATTTTCACAGTAAAAAAAAAAAGATTCATTTTGCTTAGCTTAGTCTGTAACTTGAAAACTATGTACCGTATGGCCCTATAAACTGTGTTGGGATGAAAGCTAGCCACTTTGAGCAATGTGGGAAGTGCTGGGGCAGTTTGGGACAACAGGGCCAAAATGTCACTTTCACAGTCCCAAAGTGCCATTTTCACAGTAAAAAGGCCTGGTTCACTTTTGCTTAGCTTAGTCTGTAACTTGAAAACTATGTACCGTATGGCCCTATAAACTGTGTTGGGATGAAAGCTAGCCACTTTGAGCAATGTGGGAAGTGCTGGGGCAGTTTGGGACAACAGGGCCAAAATGTCACTTTCACAGTCCCAAAGTGCCGTTTTCACAGTAAAAAGGCCTGGTTCACTTTTGCTTAGCTTAGTCTGTAACTTGAAAACTATGTACCGTATGGCCCTATAAACTGTGTTGGGATGAAAGCTAGCCACTTTGAGCAATGTGGGAAGTGCTGGGGCAGTTTGGGACAACAGGGCCAAAACCCTAACCCTAACCCTAACCCTTTCACAGTCCCAAAGTGCCATTTTCACAGTAAAAAAAAAAGATTCATTTTGCTTAGCTTAGTCTGTAACTTGAAAACTATGTACCGTATGGCCCTATAAACTGTGTTGGGATGAAAGCTAGCCACTTTGAGCAATGTGGGAAGTGCTGGGGCAGTTTGGGACAACAGGGCCAAAACCCTAACCCTAACCCTAACCCTTTCACAGTCCCAAAGTGCCATTTTCACAGTAAAAAAAAAAAGATTCATTTTGCTTAGCTTAGTCTGTAACTTGAAAACTATGTACCGTATGGCCCTATAAACTGTGTTGGGATGAAAGCTAGCCACTTTGAGCAATGTGGGAAGTGCTGGGGCAGTTTGGGACAACAGGGCCAAAACCCTAACCCTAACCCTAACCCTTTCACAGTCCCAAAGTGCCATTTTCACAGTAAAAAAAAAAGATTCATTTTGCTTAGCTTAGTCTGTAACTTGAAAACTATGTACCGTATGGCCCTATAAACTGTGTTGGGATGAAAGCTAGCCACTTTGAGTAATGTGGGAAGTGCTGGGGCAGTTTGGGACAACAGGGCCAAAATGTCACTTTCACAGTCCCAAAGTGCCATTTTCACAGTAAAAAGGCCTGGTTCACTTTTGCTTAGCTTAGTCTGTAACTTGAAAACGATGTACCGTATGGCCCTATAAACTGTGTTGGGATGAAAGCTAGCCACTTTGAGCAATGTGGGAAGTGCTGGGGCAGTTTGGGACAACAGGGCCAAAATGTCACTTTCACAGTCCCAAAGTGCCGTTTTCACAGTAAAAAGGCCTGGTTCACTTTTGCTTAGCTTAGTCTGTAACTTGAAAACTATGTACCGTATGGCCCTATAAACTGTGTTGGGATGAAAGCTAGCCACTTTGAGCAATGTGGGAAGTGCTGGGGCAGTTTGGGACAACAGGGCCAAAATGTCACTTTCACAGTCCCAAAGTGCCATTTTCACAGTAAAAAGGCCTGGTTCACTTTTGCTTAGCTTAGTCTGTAACTTGAAAACTATGTACCGTATGGCCCTATAAACTGTGTTGGGATGAAAGCTAGCCACTTTGAGCAATGTGGGAAGTGCTGGGGCAGTTTGGGACAACAGGGCCAAAACCCTAACCCTAACCCTAACCCTTTCACAGTCCCAAAGTGCCATTTTCACAGTAAAAAAAAAAAGATTAATTTTGCTTAGCTTAGTCTGTAACTTGAAAACTATGTACCGTATGGCCCTATAAACTGTGTTGGGATGAAAGCTAGCCACTTTGAGCAATGTGGGAAGTGCTGGGGCAGTTTGGGACAACAGGGCCAAAATGTCACTTTCACAGTCCCAAAGTGCCATTTTCACAGTAAAAAGGCCTGGTTCACTTTTGCTTAGCTTAGTCTGTAACTTGAAAACTATGTACCGTATGGCCCTATAAACTGTGTTGGGATGAAAGCTAGCCACTTTGAGCAATGTGGGAAGTGCTGGGGCAGTTTGGGACAACAGGGCCAAAATGTCACTTTCACAGTCCCAAAGTGCCGTTTTCACAGTAAAAAGGCCTGGTTCACTTTTGCTTAGCTTAGTCTGTAACTTGAAAACTATGTACCGTATGGCCCTATAAACTGTGTTGGGATGAAAGCTAGCCACTTTGAGCAATGTGGGAAGTGCTGGGGCAGTTTGGGACAACAGGGCCAAAACCCTAACCCTAACCCTAACCCTTTCACAGTCCCAAAGTGCCATTTTCACAGTAAAAAAAAAAAGATTCATTTTGCTTAGCTTAGTCTGTAACTTGAAAACTATGTACCGTATGGCCCTATAAACTGTGTTGGGATGAAAGCTAGCCACTTTGAGCAATGTGGGAAGTGCTGGGGCAGTTTGGGACAACAGGGCCAAAATGTCACTTTCACAGTCCCAAAGTGCCATTTTCACAGTAAAAAGGCCTGGTTCACTTTTGCTTAGCTTAGTCTGTAACTTGAAAACTATGTACCGTATGGCCCTATAAACTGTGTTGGGATGAAAGCTAGCCACTTTGAGCAATGTGGGAAGTGCTGGGGCAGTTTGGGACAACAGGGCCAAAATGTCACTTTCACAGTCCCAAAGTGCCGTTTTCACAGTAAAAAGGCCTGGTTCACTTTTGCTTAGCTTAGTCTGTAACTTGAAAACTATGTACCGTATGGCCCTATAAACTGTGTTGGGATGAAAGCTAGCCACTTTGAGCAATGTGGGAAGTGCTGGGGCAGTTTGGGACAACAGGGCCAAAACCCTAACCCTAACCCTAACCCTTTCACAGTCCCAAAGTGCCATTTTCACAGTAAAAAAAAAAGATTCATTTTGCTTAGCTTAGTCTGTAACTTGAAAACTATGTACCGTATGGCCCTATAAACTGTGTTGGGATGAAAGCTAGCCACTTTGAGCAATGTGGGAAGTGCTGGGGCAGTTTGGGACAACAGGGCCAAAACCCTAACCCTAACCCTAACCCTTTCACAGTCCCAAAGTGCCATTTTCACAGTAAAAAAAAAAAGATTCATTTTGCTTAGCTTAGTCTGTAACTTGAAAACTATGTACCGTATGGCCCTATAAACTGTGTTGGGATGAAAGCTAGCCACTTTGAGCAATGTGGGAAGTGCTGGGGCAGTTTGGGACAACATGGCCAAAATGTCACTTTCACAGTCCCAAAGTGCCATTTTCACAGTAAAAGGGCCTGGTTCACTTTTGCTTAGCTTAGTCTGTAACTTGAAAACTATGTACCGTATGGCCCTATAAACTGTGTTGGGATGAAAGCTAGCCACTTTGAGCAATGTGGGAAGTGCTGGGGCAGTTTGGGACAACAGGGCCAAAATGTCACTTTCACAGTCCCAAAGTGCCGTTTTCACAGTAAAAAGGCCTGGTTCACTTTTGCTTAGCTTAGTCTGTAACTTGAAAACTATGTACCGTATGGCCCTATAAACTGTGTTGGGATGAAAGCTAGCCACTTTGAGCAATGTGGGAAGTGCTGGGGCAGTTTGGGACAACAGGGCCAAAACCCTAACCCTAACCCTAACCCTTTCACAGTCCCAAAGTGCCATTTTCACAGTAAAAAAAAAAAGATTCATTTTGCTTAGCTTAGTCTGTAACTTGAAAACTATGTACCGTATGGCCCTATAAACTGTGTTGGGATGAAAGCTAGCCACTTTGAGCAATGTGGGAAGTGCTGGGGCAGTTTGGGACAACAGGGCCAAAATGTCACTTTCACAGTCCCAAAGTGCCATTTTCACAGTAAAAAGGCCTGGTTCACTTTTGCTTAGCTTAGTCTGTAACTTGAAAACTATGTACCGTATGGCCCTATAAACTGTGTTGGGATGAAAGCTAGCCACTTTGAGCAATGTGGGAAGTGCTGGGGCAGTTTGGGACAACAGGGCCAAAACCCTAACCCTAACCCTAACCCTTTCACAGTCCCAAAGTGCCATTTTCACAGTAAAAAAAAAAAGATTCATTTTGCTTAGCTTAGTCTGTAACTTGAAAACTATGTACCGTATGGCCCTATAAACTGTGTTGGGATGAAAGCTAGCCACTTTGAGCAATGTGGGAAGTGCTGGGGCAGTTTGGGACAACAGGGCCAAAACCCTAACCCTAACCCCAACCCTTTCACAGTCCCAAAGTGCCATTTTCACAGTAAAAAAAAAAAGATTAATTTTGCTTAGCTTAGTCTGTAACTTGAAAACTATGTACCGTATGGCCCTATAAACTGTGTTGGGATGAAAGCTAGCCACTTTGAGCAATGTGGGAAGTGCTGGGGCAGTTTGGGACAACAGGGCCAAAACCCTAACCCTAACCCTAACCCTTTCACAGTCCCAAAGTGCCATTTTCACAGTAAAAAAAAAAAGATTCATTTTGCTTAGCTTAGTCTGTAACTTGAAAACTATGTACCGTATGGCCCTATAAACTGTGTTGGGATGAAAGCTAGCCACTTTGAGCAATGTGGGAAGTGCTGGGGCAGTTTGGGACAACAGGGCCAAAACCCTAACCCTAACCCCAACCCTTTCACAGTCCCAAAGTGCCATTTTCACAGTAAAAAAAAAAAGATTAATTTTGCTTAGCTTAGTCTGTAACTTGAAAACTATGTACCGTATGGCCCTATAAACTGTGTTGGGATGAAAGCTAGCCACTTTGAGCAATGTGGGAAGTGCTGGGGCAGTTTGGGACAACAGGGCCAAAACCCTAACCCTAACCCTAACCCTTTCACAGTCCCAAAGTGCCATTTTCACAGTAAAAAAAAAAAGATTCATTTTGCTTAGCTTAGTCTGTAACTTGAAAACTATGTACCGTATGGCCCTATAAACTGTGTTGGGATGAAAGCTAGCCACTTTGAGCAATGTGGGAAGTGCTGGGGCAGTTTGGGACAACAGGGCCAAAACCCTAACCCTAACCCCAACCCTTTCACAGTCCCAAAGTGCCATTTTCACAGTAAAAAAAAAAAGATTCATTTTGCTTAGCTTAGTCTGTAACTTGAAAACTATGTACCGTATGGCCCTATAAACTGTGTTGGGATGAAAGCTAGCCACTTTGAGCAATGTGGGAAGTGCTGGGGCAGTTTGGGACAACAGGGCCAAAACCCTAACCCTAACCCTAACCCTTTCACAGTCCCAAAGTGCCATTTTCACAGTAAAAAAAAAAAGATTCATTTTGCTTAGCTTAGTCTGTAACTTGAAAACTATGTACCGTATGGCCCTATAAACTGTGTTGGGATGAAAGCTAGCCACTTTGAGCAATGTGGGAAGTGCTGGGGCAGTTTGGGACAACAGGGCCAAAACCCTAACCCTAACCCCAACCCTTTCACAGTCCCAAAGTGCCATTTTCACAGTAAAAAAAAAAGATTCATTTTGCTTAGCTTAGTCTGTAACTTGAAAACTATGTACCGTATGGCCCTATAAACTGTGTTGGGATGAAAGCTAGCCACTTTGAGCAATGTGGGAAGTGCTGGGGCAGTTTGGGACAACAGGGCCAAAATGTCACTTTCACAGTCCCAAAGTGCCATTTTCACAGTAAAAAGGCCTGGTTCACTTTTGCTTAGCTTAGTCTGTAACTTGAAAACTATGTACCGTATGGCCCTATAAACTGTGTTGGGATGAAAGCTAGCCACTTTGAGCAATGTGGGAAGTGCTGGGGCAGTTTGGGACAACAGGGCCAAAACCCTAACCCTAACCCTAACCCTTTCACAGTCCCAAAGTGCCATTTTCACAGTAAAAAAAAAAAGATTCATTTTGCTTAGCTTAGTCTGTAACTTGAAAACTATGTACCGTATGGCCCTATAAACTGTGTTGGGATGAAAGCTAGCCACTTTGAGCAATGTGGGAAGTGCTGGGGCAGTTTGGGACAACAGGGCCAAAACCCTAACCCTAACCCCAACCCTTTCACAGTCCCAAAGTGCCATTTTCACAGTAAAAAAAAAAGATTAATTTTGCTTAGCTTAGTCTGTAACTTGAAAACTATGTACCGTATGGCCCTATAAACTGTGTTGGGATGAAAGCTAGCCACTTTGAGCAATGTGGGAAGTGCTGGGGCAGTTTGGGACAACAGGGCCAAAATGTCACTTTCACAGTCCCAAAGTGCCATTTTCACAGTAAAAAGGCCTGGTTCACTTTTGCTAAGCTTAGTCTGTAACTTGAAAACTATGTACCGTATGGCCCTATAAACTGTGTTGGGATGAAAGCTAGCCACTTTGAGCAATGTGGGAAGTGCTGGGGCAGTTTGGGACAACAGGGCCAAAACCCTAACCCTAACCCTAACCCTTTCACAGTCCCAAAGTGCCATTTTCACAGTAAAAAAAAAAAGATTCATTTTGCTTAGCTTAGTCTGTAACTTGAAAACTATGTACCGTATGGCCCTATAAACTGTGTTGGGATGAAAGCTAGCCACTTTGAGCAATGTGGGAAGTGCTGGGGCAGTTTGGGACAACAGGGCCAAAACCCTAACCCTAACCCCAACCCTTTCACAGTCCCAAAGTGCCATTTTCACAGTAAAAAAAAAAAGATTCATTTTGCTTAGCTTAGTCTGTAACTTGAAAACTATGTACCGTATGGCCCTATAAACTGTGTTGGGATGAAAGCTAGCCACTTTGAGCAATGTGGGAAGTGCTGGGGCAGTTTGGGACAACAGGGCCAAAATGTCACTTTCACAGTCCCAAAGTGCCATTTTCACAGTAAAAAGGCCTGGTTCACTTTTGCTTAGCTTAGTCTGTAACTTGAAAACTATGTACCGTATGGCCCTATAAACTGTGTTGGGATGAAAGCTAGCCACTTTGAGCAATGTGGGAAGTGCTGGGGCAGTTTGGGACAACAGGGCCAAAACCCTAACCCTAACCCTAACCCTTTCACAGTCCCAAAGTGCCATTTTCACAGTAAAAAAAAAAAGATTCATTTTGCTTAGCTTAGTCTGTAACTTGAAAACTATGTACCGTATGGCCCTATAAACTGTGTTGGGATGAAAGCTAGCCACTTTGAGCAATGTGGGAAGTGCTGGGGCAGTTTGGGACAACAGGGCCAAAACCCTAACCCTAACCCTAACCCTTTCACAGTCCCAAAGTGCCATTTTCACAGTAAAAAAAAAAAGATTAATTTTGCTTAGCTTAGTCTGTAACTTGAAAACTATGTACCGTATGGCCCTATAAACTGTGTTGGGATGAAAGCTAGCCACTTTGAGCAATGTGGGAAGTGCTGGGGCAGTTTGGGACAACAGGGCCAAAATGTCACTTTCACAGTCCCAAAGTGCCATTTTCACAGTAAAAAGGCCTGGTTCACTTTTGCTTAGCTTAGTCTGTAACTTGAAAACTATGTACCGTATGGCCCTATAAACTGTGTTGGGATGAAAGCTAGCCACTTTGAGCAATGTGGGAAGTGCTGGGGCAGTTTGGGACAACAGGGCCAAAACCCTAACCCTAACCCTAACCCTTTCACAGTCCCAAAGTGCCATTTTCACAGTAAAAAAAAAAAGATTCATTTTGCTTAGCTTAGTCTGTAACTTGAAAACTATGTACCGTATGGCCCTATAAACTGTGTTGGGATGAAAGCTAGCCACTTTGAGCAATGTGGGAAGTGCTGGGGCAGTTTGGGACAACAGGGCCAAAACCCTAACCCTAACCCCAACCCTTTCACAGTCCCAAAGTGCCATTTTCACAGTAAAAAAAAAAAGATTCATTTTGCTTAGCTTAGTCTGTAACTTGAAAACTATGTACCGTATGGCCCTATAAACTGTGTTGGGATGAAAGCTAGCCACTTTGAGCAATGTGGGAAGTGCTGGGGCAGTTTGGGACAACAGGGCCAAAATGTCACTTTCACAGTCCCAAAGTGCCATTTTCACAGTAAAAAGGCCTGGTTCACTTTTGCTTAGCTTAGTCTGTAACTTGAAAACTATGTACCGTATGGCCCTATAAACTGTGTTGGGATGAAAGCTAGCCACTTTGAGCAATGTGGGAAGTGCTGGGGCAGTTTGGGACAACAGGGCCAAAACCCTAACCCTAACCCTAACCCTTTCACAGTCCCAAAGTGCCATTTTCACAGTAAAAAAAAAAGATTCATTTTGCTTAGCTTAGTCTGTAACTTGAAAACTATGTACCGTATGGCCCTATAAACTGTGTTGGGATGAAAGCTAGCCACTTTGAGCAATGTGGGAAGTGCTGGGGCAGTTTGGGACAACAGGGCCAAAACCCTAACCCTAACCCTAACCCTTTCACAGTCCCAAAGTGCCATTTTCACAGTAAAAAAAAAAAGATTCATTTTGCTTAGCTTAGTCTGTAACTTGAAAACTATGTACCGTATGGCCCTATAAACTGTGTTGGGATGAAAGCTAGCCACTTTGAGCAATGTGGTAAGTGCTGGGGCAGTTTGGGACAACAGGGCCAAAATGTCACTTTCACAGTCCCAAAGTGCCATTTTCACAGTAAAAAGGCCTGGTTCACTTTTGCTTAGCTTAGTCTGTAACTTGAAAACTATGTACCGTATGGCCCTATAAACTGTGTTGGGATGAAAGCTAGCCACTTTGAGCAATGTGGGAAGTGCTGGGGCAGTTTGGGACAACAGGGCCAAAACCCTAACCCTAACCCCAACCCTTTCACAGTCCCAAAGTGCCATTTTCACAGTAAAAAAAAAAGATTAATTTTGCTTAGCTTAGTCTGTAACTTGAAAACTATGTACCGTATGGCCCTATAAACTGTGTTGGGATGAAAGCTAGCCACTTTGAGCAATGTGGGAAGTGCTGGGGCAGTTTGGGACAACAGGGCCAAAATGTCACTTTCACAGTCCCAAAGTGCCATTTTCACAGTAAAAAGGCCTGGTTCACTTTTGCTTAGCTTAGTCTGTAACTTGAAAACTATGTACCGTATGGCCCTATAAACTGTGTTGGGATGAAAGCTAGCCACTTTGAGCAATGTGGGAAGTGCTGGGGCAGTTTGGGACAACAGGGCCAAAACCCTAACCCTAACCCTAACCCTTTCACAGTCCCAAAGTGCCATTTTCACAGTAAAAAAAAAAAGATTCATTTTGCTTAGCTTAGTCTGTAACTTGAAAACTATGTACCGTATGGCCCTATAAACTGTGTTGGGATGAAAGCTAGCCACTTTGAGCAATGTGGGAAGTGCTGGGGCAGTTTGGGACAACAGGGCCAAAACCCTAACCCTAACCCCAACCCTTTCACAGTCCCAAAGTGCCATTTTCACAGTAAAAAAAAAAAGATTCATTTTGCTTAGCTTAGTCTGTAACTTGAAAACTATGTACCGTATGGCCCTATAAACTGTGTTGGGATGAAAGCTAGCCACTTTGAGCAATGTGGGAAGTGCTGGGGCAGTTTGGGACAACAGGGCCAAAATGTCACTTTCACAGTCCCAAAGTGCCATTTTCACAGTAAAAAGGCCTGGTTCACTTTTGCTTAGCTTAGTCTGTAACTTGAAAACTATGTACCGTATGGCCCTATAAACTGTGTTGGGATGAAAGCTAGCCACTTTGAGCAATGTGGGAAGTGCTGGGGCAGTTTGGGACAACAGGGCCAAAACCCTAACCCTAACCCTAACCCTTTCACAGTCCCAAAGTGCCATTTTCACAGTAAAAAAAAAAAGATTCATTTTGCTTAGCTTAGTCTGTAACTTGAAAACTATGTACCGTATGGCCCTATAAACTGTGTTGGGATGAAAGCTAGCCACTTTGAGCAATGTGGGAAGTGCTGGGGCAGTTTGGGACAACAGGGCCAAAATGTCACTTTCACAGTCCCAAAGTGCCATTTTCACAGTAAAAAGGCCTGGTTCACTTTTGCTTAGCTTAGTCTGTAACTTGAAAACTATGTACCGTATGGCCCTATAAACTGTGTTGGGATGAAAGCTAGCCACTTTGAGCAATGTGGGAAGTGCTGGGGCAGTTTGGGACAACAGGGCCAAAACCCTAACCCTAACCCTAACCCTTTCACAGTCCCAAAGTGCCATTTTCACAGTAAAAAAAAAAAGATTCATTTTGCTTAGCTTAGTCTGTAACTTGAAAACTATGTACCGTATGGCCCTATAAACTGTGTTGGGATGAAAGCTAGCCACTTTGAGCAATGTGGGAAGTGCTGGGGCAGTTTGGGACAACAGGGCCAAAACCCTAACCCTAACCCCAACCCTTTCACAGTCCCAAAGTGCCATTTTCACAGTAAAAAAAAAAAGATTCATTTTGCTTAGCTTAGTCTGTAACTTGAAAACTATGTACCGTATGGCCCTATAAACTGTGTTGGGATGAAAGCTAGCCACTTTGAGCAATGTGGGAAGTGCTGGGGCAGTTTGGGACAACAGGGCCAAAATGTCACTTTCACAGTCCCAAAGTGCCATTTTCACAGTAAAAAGGCCTGGTTCACTTTTGCTTAGCTTAGTCTGTAACTTGAAAACTATGTACCGTATGGCCCTATAAACTGTGTTGGGATGAAAGCTAACCACTTTGAGCAATGTGGGAAGTGCTGGGGCAGTTTGGGACAACAGGGCCAAAACCCTAACCCTAACCCTTTCACAGTCCCAAAGTGCCATTTTCACAGTAAAAAAAAAAAGATTCATTTTGCTTAGCTTAGTCTGTAACTTGAAAACTATGTACCGTATGGCCCTATAAACTGTGTTGGGATGAAAGCTAGCCACTTTGAGCAATGTGGGAAGTGCTGGGGCAGTTTGGGACAACAGGGCCAAAACCCTAACCCTAACCCCAACCCTTTCACAGTCCCAAAGTGCCATTTTCACAGTAAAAAAAAAAAGATTAATTTTGCTTAGCTTAGTCTGTAACTTGAAAACTATGTACCGTATGGCCCTATAAACTGTGTTGGGATGAAAGCTAGCCACTTTGAGCAATGTGGGAAGTGCTGGGGCAGTTTGGGACAACAGGGCCAAAACCCTAACCCTAACCCTAACCCTTTCACAGTCCCAAAGTGCCATTTTCACAGTAAAAAAAAAAAGATTCATTTTGCTTAGCTTAGTCTGTAACTTGAAAACTATGTACTGTATGGCCCTATAAACTGTGTTGGGATGAAAGCTAGCCACTTTGAGCAATGTGGGAAGTGCTGGGGCAGTTTGGGACAACAGGGCCAAAATGTCACTTTCACAGTCCCAAAGTGCCATTTTCACAGTAAAAAGGCCTGGTTCACTTTTGCTTAGCTTAGTCTGTAACTTGAAAACTATGTACCGTATGGCCCTATAAACTGTGTTGGGATGAAAGCTAGCCACTTTGAGCAATGTGGGAAGTGCTGGGGCAGTTTGGGACAACAGGGCCAAAACCCTAACCCTAACCCTAACCCTTTCACAGTCCCAAAGTGCCATTTTCACAGTAAAAAAAAAAAGATTCATTTTGCTTAGCTTAGTCTGTAACTTGAAAACTATGTACCGTATGGCCCTATAAACTGTGTTGGGATGAAAGCTAGCCACTTTGAGCAATGTGGGAAGTGCTGGGGCAGTTTGGGACAACAGGGCCAAAACCCTAACCCTAACCCTAACCCTTTCACAGTCCCAAAGTGCCATTTTCACAGTAAAAAAAAAAAGATTCATTTTGCTTAGCTTAGTCTGTAACTTGAAAACTATGTACCGTATGGCCCTATAAACTGTGTTGGGATGAAAGCTAGCCACTTTGAGCAATGTGGGAAGTGCTGGGGCAGTTTGGGACAACAGGGCCAAAACCCTAACCCTAACCCCAACCCTTTCACAGTCCCAAAGTGCCATTTTCACAGTAAAAAAAAAAGATTCATTTTGCTTAGCTTAGTCTGTAACTTGAAAACTATGTACCGTATGGCCCTATAAACTGTGTTGGGATGAAAGCTAGCCACTTTGAGCAATGTGGGAAGTGCTGGGGCAGTTTGGGACAACAGGGCCAAAATGTCACTTTCACAGTCCCAAAGTGCCATTTTCACAGTAAAAAGGCCTGGTTCACTTTTGCTTAGCTTAGTCTGTAACTTGAAAACTATGTACCGTATGGCCCTATAAACTGTGTTGGGATGAAAGCTAGCCACTTTGAGCAATGTGGGAAGTGCTGGGGCAGTTTGGGACAACAGGGCCAAAACCCTAACCCTAACCCCAACCCTTTCACAGTCCCAAAGTGCCATTTTCACAGTAAAAAAAAAAAGATTCATTTTGCTTAGCTTAGTCTGTAACTTGAAAACTATGTACCGTATGGCCCTATAAACTGTGTTGGGATGAAAGCTAGCCACTTTGAGCAATGTGGGAAGTGCTGGGGCAGTTTGGGACAACAGGGCCAAAACCCTAACCCTAACCCCAACCCTTTCACAGTCCCAAAGTGCCATTTTCACAGTAAAAAAAAAAAGATTCATTTTGCTTAGCTTAGTCTGTAACTTGAAAACTATGTACCGTATGGCCCTATAAACTGTGTTGGGATGAAAGCTAGCCACTTTGAGCAATGTGGGAAGTGCTGGGGCAGTTTGGGACAACAGGGCCAAAATGTCACTTTCACAGTCCCAAAGTGCCATTTTCACAGTAAAAAGGCCTGGTTCACTTTTGCTTAGCTTAGTCTGTAACTTGAAAACTATGTACCGTATGGCCCTATAAACTGTGTTGGGATGAAAGCTAGCCACTTTGAGCAATGTGGGAAGTGCTGGGGCAGTTTGGGACAACAGGGCCAAAACCCTAACCCTAACCCTAACCCTTTCACAGTCCCAAAGTGCCATTTTCACAGTAAAAAAAAAAGATTCATTTTGCTTAGCTTAGTCTGTAACTTGAAAACTATGTACCGTATGGCCCTATAAACTGTGTTGGGATGAAAGCTAGCCACTTTGAGCAATGTGGGAAGTGCTGGGGCAGTTTGGGACAACAGGGCCAAAACCCTAACCCTAACCCCAACCCTTTCACAGTCCCAAAGTGCCATTTTCACAGTAAAAAAAAAATGATTCATTTTGCTTAGCTTAGTCTGTAACTTGAAAACTATGTACCGTATGGCCCTATAAACTGTGTTGGGATGAAAGCTAGCCACTTTGAGCAATGTGGGAAGTGCTGGGGCAGTTTGGGACAACAGGGCCAAAATGTCACTTTCACAGTCCCAAAGTGCCATTTTCACAGTTTAAAGGCCTGGTTCACTTTTGCTTAACTTAGTCTGTAACTTGAAAACTATGTACCGTATGGCCCTATAAACTGTGTTGGGATGAAAGCTAGCCACTTTGAGCAATGTGGGAAGTGCTGGGGCAGTTTGGGACAACAGGGCCAAAACCCTAACCCTAACCCTAACCCTTTCACAGTCCCAAAGTGCCATTTTCACAGTAAAAAAAAAAAGATTCATTTTGCTTAGCTTAGTCTGTAACTTGAAAACTATGTACCGTATGGCCCTATAAACTGTGTTGGGATGAAAGCTAGCCACTTTGAGCAATGTGGGAAGTGCTGGGGCAGTTTGGGACAACAGGGCCAAAATGTCACTTTCACAGTCCCAAAGTGTCATTTTCACAGTAAAAAGGCCTGGTTCACTTTTGCTTAGCTTAGTCTGTAACTTGAAAACTATGTACCGTATGGCCCTATAAACTGTGTTGGGATGAAAGCTAGCCACTTTGAGCAATGTGGGAAGTGCTGGGGCAGTTTGGGACAACAGGGCCAAAACCCTAACCCTAACCCCAACCCTTTCACAGTCCCAAAGTGCCATTTTCACAGTAAAAAAAAAAAGATTCATTTTGCTTAGCTTAGTCTGTAACTTGAAAACTATGTACCGTATGGCCCTATAAACTGTGTTGGGATGAAAGCTAGCCACTTTGAGCAATGTGGGAAGTGCTGGGGCAGTTTGGGACAACAGGGCCAAAATGTCACTTTCACAGTCCCAAAGTGCCATTTTCACAGTAAAAAGGCCTGGTTCACTTTTGCTTAGCTTAGTCTGTAACTTGAAAACTATGTACCGTATGGCCCTATAAACTGTGTTGGGATGAAAGCTAGCCACTTTGAGCAATGTGGGAAGTGCTGGGGCAGTTTGGGACAACAGGGCCAAACCCTAACCCTAACCCTAACCCTTTCACAGTCCCAAAGTGCCATTTTCACAGTAAAAAAAAAAAGATTCATTTTGCTTAGCTTAGTCTGTAACTTGAAAACTATGTACCGTATGGCCCTATAAACTGTGTTGGGATGAAAGCTAGCCACTTTGAGCAATGTGGGAAGTGCTGGGGCAGTTTGGGACAACAGGGCCAAAATGTCACTTTCACAGTCCCAAAGTGCCATTTTCACAGTAAAAAGGCCTGGTTCACTTTTGCTTAGCTTAGTCTGTAACTTGAAAACTATGTACCGTATGGCCCTATAAACTGTGTTGGGATGAAAGCTAGCACTTTTGAGCAATGTGGGAAGTGCTGGGGCAGTTTGGGACAACAGGGCCAAAACCCTAACCCTAACCCTAACCCTTTCACAGTCCAAAGTGCCATTTTCACAGTAAAAAAAAAAGATTCATTTTGCTTAGCTTAGTCTGTAACTTGAAAACTATGTACCGTATGGCCCTATAAACTGTGTTGGGATGAAAGCTAGCCACTTTGAGCAATGTGGGAAGTGCTGGGGCAGTTTGGGACAACAGGGCCAAAACCCTAACCCTAACCCCAACCCTTTCACAGTCCCAAAGTGCCATTTTCACAGTAAAAAAAAAAAGATTCATTTTGCTTAGCTTAGTCTGTAACTTGAAAACTATGTACCGTATGGCCCTATAAAACTGTGTTGGGATGAAAGCTAGCCACTTTGAGCAATGTGGGAAGTGCTGGGGCAGTTTGGGACAACAGGGCCAAAATGTCACTTTCACAGTCCCAAAGTGCCATTTTCACAGTAAAAAGGCCTGGTTCACTTTTGCTTAGCTTAGTCTGTAACTTGAAAACTATGTACCGTATGGCCCTATAAACTGTGTTGGGATGAAAGCTAACCACTTTGAGCAATGTGGGAAGTGCTGGGGCAGTTTGGGACAACAGGGCCAAAACCCTAACCCTAACCCTTTCACAGTCCCAAAGTGCCATTTTCACAGTAAAAAAAAAAAGATTCATTTTGCTTAGCTTAGTCTGTAACTTGAAAACTATGTACCGTATGGCCCTATAAACTGTGTTGGGATGAAAGCTAGCCACTTTGAGCAATGTGGGAAGTGCTGGGGCAGTTTGGGACAACAGGGCCAAAACCCTAACCCTAACCCAACCCTTTCACAGTCCCAAAGTGCCATTTTCACAGTAAAAAAAAAAAGATTCATTTTGCTTAGCTTAGTCTGTAACTTGAAAACTATGTACCGTATGGCCCTATAAACTGTGTTGGGATGAAAGCTAGCCACTTTGAGCAATGTGGGAAGTGCTGGGGCAGTTTGGGACAACAGGGCCAAAACCCTAACCCTAACCCTAACCCTTTCACAGTCCCAAAGTGCCATTTTCACAGTAAAAAAAAAAAGATTCATTTTGCTTAGCTTAGTCTGTAACTTGAAAACTATGTACCTGTATGGCCCTATAAACTGTGTTGGGATGAAAGCTAGCCACTTTGAGCAATGTGGGAAGTGCTGGGGCAGTTTGGGACAACAGGGCCAAAATGTCACTTTCACAGTCCCAAAGTGCCATTTTCACAGTAAAAAGGCCTGGTTCACTTTTGCTTAGCTTAGTCTGTAACTTGAAAACTATGTACCGTATGGCCCTATAAACTGTGTTGGGATGAAAGCTAGCCACTTTGAGCAATGTGGGAAGTGCTGGGGCAGTTTGGGACAACAGGGCCAAAACCCTAACCCTAACCCTAACCCTTTCACAGTCCCAAAGTGCCATTTTCACAGTAAAAAAAAAAAGATTCATTTTGCTTAGCTTAGTCTGTAACTTGAAAACTATGTACCGTATGGCCCTATAAACTGTGTTGGGATGAAAGCTAGCCACTTTGAGCAATGTGGGAAGTGCTGGGGCAGTTTGGACAACAGGGCCAAAACCCTAACCCTAACCCTAACCCTTTCACAGTCCCAAAGTGCCATTTTCACAGTAAAAAAAAAGATTCATTTTGCTTAGCTTAGTCTGTAACTTGAAAACTATGTACCGTATGGCCCTATAAACTGTGTTGGGATGAAAGCTAGCCACTTTGAGCAATGTGGGAAGTGCTGGGGCAGTTTGGGACAACAGGGCCAAAACCTAACCCTAACCCCAACCCTTTCACAGTCCCAAAGTGCCATTTTCACAGTAAAAAAAAAAGATTCATTTTGCTTAGCTTAGTCTGTAACTTGAAAACTATGTACCGTATGGCCCTATAAACTGTGTTGGGATGAAAGCTAGCCACTTTGAGCAATGTGGGAAGTGCTGGGGCAGTTTGGGACAACAGGGCCAAAACTGTCACTCTTCACAGTCCCAAAGTGCCATTTTCACAGTAAAAAAGCCTGGTTCACTTTTGCTTAGCTTAGTCTGTAACTTGAAAACTATGTACCGTATGGCCCTATAAACTGTGTTGGATGAAAGCTAGCCACTTTGAGCAATGTGGGAAGTGCTGGGGCAGTTTGGGACAACAGGGCCAAACCCTAACCCTAACCACCTTTCACAGTCCCAAAGTGCCATTTTCACAGTAAAAAAAAAAGATTCATTTTGCTTAGCTTAGTCTGTAACTTGAAAACTATGTACCGTATGGCCCTATAAACTGTGTTGGGATGAAAGCTAGCCACTTTGAGCAATGTGGGAAGTGCTGGGGCAGTTTGGGACAACAGGGCCAAAACCCTAACCCTAACCCCAACCCTTTCACAGTCCCAAAGTGCCATTTTCACAGTAAAAAAAAAAAGATTCATTTTGCTTAGCTTAGTCTGTAACTTGAAAACTATGTACCGTATGGCCCTATAAACTGTGTTGGATGAAAGCTAGCCACTTTGAGCAATGTGGGAAGTGCTGGGCAGTTTGGGACAACAGGGCCAAAATGTCACTTTCACAGTCCCAAAGTGCCATTTTCACAGTAAAAAGGCCTGGTTCACTTTGCTTAGCTTAGTCTGTAACTTGAAAACTATGTACCGTATGGCCCTATAAACTGTGTTGGGATGAAAGCTAGCCACTTTGAGCAATGTGGGAAGTGCTGGGGCAGTTTGGGACAACAGGGCCAAAACCCTAACCCTAACCCTAACCCTTTCACAGTCCCAAAGTGCCATTTTCACAGTAAAAAAAAAAGATTCATTTTGCTTAGCTTAGTCTGTAACTTGAAAACTATGTACCGTATGGCCCTATAAACTGTGTTGGGATGAAAGCTAGCCACTTTGAGCAATGTGGGAAGTGCTGGGGCAGTTTGGGACAACAGGGCCAAAACCCTAACCCTAACCCAACCCTTTCACAGTCCCAAAGTGCCATTTTCACAGTAAAAAAAAATGATTCATTTTGCTTAGCTTAGTCTGTAACTTGAAAACTATGTACCGTATGGCCCTATAAACTGTGTTGGGATGAAAGCTAGCCACTTTGAGCAATGTGGGAAGTGCTGGGGCAGTTTGGGACAACAGGGCCAAAATGTCACTTTCACAGTCCCAAAGTGCCATTTTCACAGTTTAAAGGCCTGGTTCACTTTTGCTTAACTTAGTCTGTAACTTGAAAACTATGTACCGTATGGCCCTATAAACTGTGTTGGGATGAAGCTAGCCACTTTGAGCAATGTGGGAAGTGCTGGGGCAGTTTGGGACAACAGGCCAAAACCCTAACCCTAACCCTAACCCTTTCACAGTCCCAAAGTGCCATTTTCACAGTAAAAAAAAAAAGATTCATTTTGCTTAGCTTAGTCTGTAACTTGAAAACTATGTACCGTATGGCCCTATAAACTGTGTTGGGATGAAAGCTAGCCACTTTGAGCAATGTGGGAAGTGCTGGGGCAGTTTGGGACAACAGGGCCAAAATGTCACTTTCACAGTCCCAAAGTGTCATTTTCACAGTAAAAAGGCCTGGTTCACTTTTGCTTAGCTTAGTCTGTAACTTGAAAACTATGTACCGTATGGCCCTATAAACTGTGTTGGGATGAAAGCTAGCCACTTTGAGCAATGTGGGAAGTGCTGGGGCAGTTTGGGACAACAGGGCCAAAACCCTAACCCTAACCCTAACCCTTTCACAGTCCCAAAGTGCCATTTTCACAGTAAAAAAAAAAAGATTCATTTTGCTTAGCTTAGTCTGTAACTTGAAAACTATGTACCGTATGGCCCTATAAACTGTGTTGGGATGAAAGCTAGCCACTTTGAGCAATGTGGGAAGTGCTGGGGCAGTTTGGGACAACAGGGCCAAAACCCTAACCCTAACCCCAACCCTTTCACAGTCCCAAAGTGCCATTTTCACAGTAAAAAAAAAAAGATTCATTTTGCTTAGCTTAGTCTGTAACTTGAAAACTATGTACCGTATGGCCCTATAAACTGTGTTGGGATGAAAGCTAGCCACTTTGAGCAATGTGGGAAGTGCTGGGGCAGTTTGGGACAACAGGGCCAAAATGTCACTTTCACAGTCCCAAAGTGCCATTTTCACAGTAAAAAGGCCTGGTTCACTTTTGCTTAGCTTAGTCTGTAACTTGAAAACTATGTACCGTATGGCCCTATAAACTGTGTTGGGATGAAAGCTAGCCACTTTGAGCAATGTGGGAAGTGCTGGGGCAGTTTGGGACAACAGGGCCAAACTGTCACTTTCACAGTCCCAAAGTGCCATTTTCACAGTAAAAAGGCCTGGTTCACTTTTGCTTAGCTTAGTCTGTAACTTGAAAACTATGTACCGTATGGCCCTATAAACTGTGTTGGGATGAAAGCTAGCCACTTTGAGCAATGTGGGAAGTGCTGGGCAGTTTGGGACAACAGGGCCAAAACCCTAACCCTTTCACAGTCCCAAAGTGCCATTTTCACAGTAAAAAAAAAAAGATTCATTTTGCTTAGCTTAGTCTGTAACTTGAAAACTATGTACCGTATGGCCCTATAAACTGTGTTGGGATGAAAGCTAGCCACTTTGAGCAATGTGGGAAGTGCTGGGGCAGTTTGGGACAACAGGGCCAAACCCTAACCCTAACCCTAACCTTTCACAGTCCCAAAGTGCCATTTTCACAGTAAAAAAAAAGATTCATTTTGCTTAGCTTAGTCTGTAACTTGAAAACTATGTACCGTATGGCCCTATAAACTGTGTTGGGATGAAAGCTAGCCACTTTGAGCAATGTGGGAAGTGCTGGGGCAGTTTGGGACAACAGGGCCAAAACCCTAACCCTAACCCTAACCCTTTCACAGTCCCAAAGTGCCATTTTCACAGTAAAAAAAAAAGATTCATTTTGCTTAGCTTAGTCTGTAACTTGAAAACTATGTACCGTATGGCCCTATAAACTGTGTTGGGATGAAAGCTAGCCACTTTGAGCAATGTGGGAAGTGCTGGGGCAGTTTGGGACAACAGGGCCAAAACCCTAACCTAACCCCAACCCTTTCACAGTCCCAAAGTGCCATTTTCACAGTAAAAAAAAAAGATTCATTTTGCTTAGCTTAGTCTGTAACTTGAAAACTATGTACCGTATGGCCCTATAAACTGTGTTGGATGAAAGCTAGCCACTTTGAGCAATGTGGGAAGTGCTGGGGCAGTTTGGGACAACAGGGCCAAAATGTCACTTTCACAGTCCCAAAGTGCCATTTTCACAGTAAAAAGGCCTGGTTCACTTTTGCTTAGCTTAGTCTGTAACTTGAAAACTATGTACCGTATGGCCCTATAAACTGTGTTGGGATGAAAGCTAGCCACTTTGAGCAATGTGGGAAGTGCTGGGGCAGTTTGGGACAACAGGGCCAAAACCCTAACCCTAACCCAACCTTTCACAGTCCCAAAGTGCCATTTTCACAGTAAAAAAAAAGATTCATTTTGCTTAGCTTAGTCTGTAACTTGAAAACTATGTACCGTATGGCCCTATAAACTGTGTTGGATGAAAGCTAGCCACTTTGAGCAATGTGGGAAGTGCTGGGGCAGTTTGGGACAACAGGCCAAAACCCTAACCTAACCCCAACCTTTCACAGTCCAAAGTGCCATTTTCACAGTAAAAAAAAAAAGATTCATTTTGCTTAGCTTAGTCTGTAACTTGAAAACTATGTACCGTATGGCCCTATAAACTGTGTTGGGATGAAAGCTAGCCACTTTGAGCAATGTGGGAAGTGCTGGGGCAGTTTGGGACAACAGGGCAAAATGTCACTTTCACAGTCCCAAAGTGCCTTTTCACAGTAAAAAGGCCTGGTTCACTTTTGCTTAGCTTAGTCTGTAACTTGAAAACTATGTACCGTATGGCCCTATAAACTGTGTTGGGATGAAAGCTAGCCACTTGAGCAATGTGGGAAGTGCTGGGGCAGTTTGGGACAACAGGGCCAAAACCTAACCAACCCTAACCCTTTCACAGTCCCAAAGTGCCATTTCACAGTAAAAAAAAAAGATTCATTTTGCTTAGCTTAGTCTGTAACTTGAAAACTATGTACCGTATGGCCCTATAAACTGTGTTGGGATGAAAGCTAGCCACTTTGAGCAATGTGGAAGTGCTGGGGCAGTTTGGGACAACAGGCCAAACCTACCCTAACCCAACCTTTCACAGTCCCAAAGTGCCATTTTCACAGTAAAAAAAAAATGATTCATTTTGCTTAGCTTAGTCTGTAACTTGAAAACTATGTACCGTATGGCCCTATAAACTGTGTTGGGATGAAAGCTAGCCACTTTGAGCAATGTGGGAAGTGCTGGGGCAGTTTTGGGACAACAGGGCCAAACCTGTCACTTTCACAGTCCCAAAGTGCCATTTTCACAGTATAAAAGGCTGGTTCACTTTTGCTTACTTAGTCTGTAACTTGAAAACTATGTACCGTATGGCCCTATAAACTGTGTTGGGATGAAGCTAGCCACTTTGAGCAATGTGGGAAGTGCTGGGGCAGTTTGGGACAACAGGGCCAAACCTAACCCTAACCCTAACCCTTTCACAGTCCCAAAGTGCCATTTTCACAGTAAAAAAAAAAGATTCATTTTGCTTAGCTTAGTCTGTAACTTGAAAACTATGTACCGTATGGCCCTATAAACTGTGTTGGGATGAAAGCTAGCCACTTTGAGCAATGTGGGAAGTGCTGGGGCAGTTTGGGACAACAGGGCCAAAATGTCACTTTCACAGTCCCAAAGTGTCATTTTCACAGTAAAAAAGGCCTGGTTCACTTTTGCTTAGCTTAGTCTGTAACTTGAAAACTATGTACCGTATGGCCCTATAAACTGTGTTGGGATGAAAGCTAGCCACTTTGAGCAATGTGGGAAGTGCTGGGCAGTTTGGGACAACAGGGCCAAAACCCTAACCCTAACCCTAACCCTTTCACAGTCCCAAAGTGCCATTTTCACAGTAAAAAAAAAAGATTCATTTTGCTTAGCTTAGTCTGTAACTTGAAAACTATGTACCGTATGGCCCTATAAACTGTGTTGGATGAAAGCTAGCCACTTTGAGCAATGTGGGAAGTGCTGGGGCAGTTTGGGACAACAGGGCCAAAACCCTAACCCTACCCAACCTTTCACAGTCCCAAAGTGCCATTTCACAGTAAAAAAAAAAGATTCATTTTGCTTAGCTTAGTCTGTAACTTGAAAACTATGTACCGTATGGCCCTATAAACTGTGTTGGGATGAAAGCTAGCCACTTTGAGCAATGTGGGAAGTGCTGGGGCAGTTTGGGACAACAGGGCCAAAACTGACACTTTCACAGTCCCAAAGTGCCATTTTCACAGTAAAAAGGCCTGGTTCACTTTTGCTTAGCTTAGTCTGTAACTTGAAAACTATGTACCGTATGGCCCTATAAACTGTGTTGGATGAAAGCTAGCCACTTTGAGCAATGTGGGAAGTGCTGGGGCAGTTTGGACAACAGGGCCAAAACTGTCACTTCACAGTCCCAAAGTGCCATTTTCACAGTAAAAAGGCCTGGTTCACTTTTGCTTAGCTTAGTCTGTAAATGAAAACTATGTACCGTATGGCCCTAAAAACTGTGTTGGATGAAAGCTAGCCACTTTGAGCAATGTGGGAAGTGCTGGGGCAGTTTGGGACAACAGGCCAAAACCCTAACCCCTTTCACAGTCCCAAAGTGCCATTTTCCACAGTAAAAAAAAAAGATTCATTTTGCTTAGCTTAGTCTGTAACTTGAAAACTATGTACCGTATGGCCCTATAAACTGTGTTGGG